>NW_017732141.1:320233-369647 GCF_001890085.2 Hipposideros armiger | reverse complement strand
TGCAGGCATTTTTTTATCCAAACTTCACCAGCTCTCATGAGCTTTATCCCCTCCAGCTCACCCCCAGCCCTCACTGCATCCCTATCACTTTCACATGTAATAGCTGGCAGTTTCATCATTAATTTCACGTATCTATAGATTTACGTTTTACTCTGACCTTCTGCCTGCCGTGTGTGTCATTTCAACTTTCAAACCTGGGATAATCTTTTGCAATTTTGTTCCTGGGTGTTGAGCATTGCTGAAGAGGGTCAAGTAGCCAGGGTAATTGTATCTATTACAAACAAATGCTAATTAGTATCAGTTCTAGTCTACATTTGGTACATGGGAAAGCTTTGATCTCAACTTGCCTGCAATGCAACTTGATGGAAACAATCTGGAGAGGCATTTGGTAATTGGTAAGAAAATGATTTAAAAATGTGTATTTTTTTAAAACAAGAATTTCATTATTAGCTTTATCCAAAGGAGATTGACTATCAGACAAGTGCCCAATATGTGTGCTTTTATTTATACATAATAAATTTGTTAAACAAATTATTTTATAGAAGTATAGTGAATAAGCTTGCAGCCGTGAAATGCATTTTATATTAATTACTATGGCAATATCTTTACTATACTACTGAGTGAAAGGAAATATTATAAACTAGCATATTATATATAATTATTATATGCAATCATATACATATGTCATGTGTTGTATGTGAGTTACTAAGTACAAGTTTGGAAAACTATTTACTAAACTTTTAACAATTGATTTTTTTTAAATTTTGCATGATTTTGATATCTTTTGGTCTTTATTTTTTATTTCCTCTTTCATACTTTTCAGTATTACTTGAAATTCCTGCATGAATATATAGTATTGTAACGAGAAAAATAACACAATTTATATTAATTTTAAGGAAAACAGTACTTTAGTTATAATTGTTTTAACCGATCATCTTCCTTTTGTTTATAAACAAAGTTAAATCTAGTTCCTGACTCCAACTGTTTTATTAAAATGGTTCTTGTGAAGATCAATCACCAATGAACTTATCATCAAACCCACTGACACCTTATTCTTGGACTGCAATCTGAGGAACCTGACATGGTTGAATATGCTTTCCTTATAACAGCATGGCTACTTTAAACCACTTTTTATAACATTTCATCTAAAGCTCTTTCACTATCTTATTCTACTTGTCCCCTAAGTACAGACATTTTCTGGGATCCAGGTTCACAGTGCATGCTTTTTCACGCTACATATTCTTAACTAATCTATTTCCCTTCCACAATTTCAAATATCACCCTTACTCAATGATTCTCAAATTTTTATCTACACATGAAAGCTACATGCCTAACATCCTGCTGTTCACTGCACAAAACAACCTGAAGTTACCTCAAACTCCATCAGAGATTAGAATTCATTCGTTTCTCTTCCAGATTTTCATTCTCCTATGCCTTCAATTTTAAATGCATCACTATCCTCTCCTTTGCTTAGACTTAAAACTCCAGATTTCTTGAGCTTCCTCTCCCTCAGTGCCTCACAGCTAGTCACCATATCTGTAGTGATTATGTGCATATCATATATTTGTCAGTGGGCAAAGGAATTAAGGTTTTGGATGGAGTGCTATTTCCTCTACACTCCCAATCATACTAGGCTATTTTGCATATTAATCACTTCTCTCCTAGTTTCCAAAATAGCCTCCTGGTAGATATTTCTAACTCTCGTTTATTAGCATTAAGTTGCTAAATTTCAGGCTATGGTGGCCCCCTTTTGCAACAGAAAAATAATATTACTAATACATTAATTTGACATGCCAGGCACATCCTCCAATATGTCATTTCAAACTTTCTTTGAAACTTCATTTCTTATTCAAAGTTATACTTATATTCCCATACACTATTAGTCACAAATGAAGTACCACATTCTCCTAAAATGCCTGGATTTTTTCAACTATGAGTTTAATTTGACCAAGATAAGGAGTTTGGTATTCACTTGGAATACAGGTCATTATTAATTTTGCACTATTCCCTCGATTGTCATGCTCTAATATCTCTAGTTACTATGGCATACTACAGTTGAAACACTGCACTGAGACCCATGTCCAATCAATTAAGAGAAACATGTTTAAGGGATGCTTTTACAAAAAGTCCTGTGACAAAGGAGATGAGAGTGGAAATCATTGTTGTTCTAAGTACTATCAGAAAACCCATCCATAAAAAGAAGACAGTACTATCACAGGTCACTAGATGGACGAATAGCAAGGCTGTATATGAAGTATGGAGGAAGCCAGATTTGGGGAGCATAAGCGATTTTTTGGGAATAGTAGATGAGAGTGCCTCAGAGGGATGTTGATTGCATTTTCAGTTGAACTTGAGTACAGGACAGTGCGTAAGCTATAGTAGCCACAGTAAAGTCTACAGCATTAAGGACACATAACAGCATGAACTAGGCTTCTAGAAGAAATGAGAAGGAAATTATTTTCTACACATCAGTGATCAATATTCCCTGAAAGCTGATTATTGAGAAAAAAAACAAAACATTTTACAGACAACTACATTGTCTAAATTAAAAGGGTACACATACATAACTACTAAAATATTAATTTATATGTTAACACATGTTTATAGTATGATTGAACAAAGTTAAATACTAACTAAAAATAAACACAGGGCAATAGGAGTCTTATGTCTTCAACTTGCATATTCAATTATGCGCTTCAACTAACTTTAACACTATTCCTCTAGAATCAGACTGCCTCAAAGCTGCATGCTTTTTGGCTATCAGAGTTTCAACAAGTTCTAATGATAAAAGTTTATGTCAGAGACTAAACGGTCTGCATTTTAGGCCAAGTGATGTGGGTTTAAAGAACTGGCCCACTACTTACTAGTTTTGTGAACTATAAGGCAAGAATCAAGGTTTCAGCTTTTCATCACCCCTCATTGGCTCTATGACAAAAAGCAGTAAATTATTATCATTCCATCTTGGCTTTCTCATCAGCTTAACAGGTATAACCTGCTTAACTCAACTATGGTGAAGAATAAGCAAGCTTCATTTTCCTCTTTCATGTAAAAATGGGAAGTCTATGGTATGATTCATATTGGAAAATGTGAAACACTGGACTATGTACTACTTCAATAGCAAGATCTCGTTACAAGTCAGTGAATGTGTAATCAAGTGAGTTGTTTAGTGGAATAATGACTGAGTTGAAAATAAACCTAATATCTTCCTTTTGTACAATAGTATCCCAATAAAGGAAAAATACTTCCTATGAATCAGATTCTAACACATTTGAAATAATTATATCAAATCTGAACACTATAAATGCTATAAAGCATAGTTTAAAAGAACATTTGAAATGCAATGGTGACTTTTACAGGAAAGACGTGTAAAAATCAACTTCATTTACATTGTGGGAAATGAACAAATATACACAAATTGTGCTTAGTTAAAATATACTATTGGATTGGACAACAGTAGTAAACATACTTTTCACTTTGGCATATACATTGGTTGTTACTGATGTACACCAGGAGATATATGCATATATATATATATATATATATATATATATACATATATAGATATATCTAGGTATCTATATATGTATATCTATATATATACATATATAGATATATCTAGGTATCTATATATGTATATATATTTGACAATTAAGTTCATGAACTTGTTGCAACAATGTTGCTAGCCTTTTTTGATACGAGAGGGATTATTCATTATGAATTTGTACCAACTGGACAAACAAGTAACCAAGTTTACTGTTTGGACGTGCTGAAAAGACTGCATGAAAAAATTAGACGACCTGAACTTTTTGCCAACAATTCATGGCTCTTGCATCACAAAAACACACCAGCTCATGCGGCACTGTCTGTGAGGGAGTGTTTAGCCAGTAAACAAATAACTGAATTGAAACACCCTCCCTACTCACCTGCACTGGCCCCAGTGACTTCTTTCTTTACCCAAAGAAAAAGGAAATATTGAAAGGAAGATATTTTGATGACATTTAGGACATCAAGGGTAATACAACAACAGTTCTGATGGCCATTCCAGAAAAAGAGTTCCCAAATTGCTTTGAAGGGTGGGTTAGGCACTGGAGTTGGTGCATAGCTTCCCAAGGGGAGTACTTTGAAGGTGACTATAGTGATATTCAGCAATGAGGCATGTAGCACTTTTTCTAGGATGAGTTCGCGAACTTAATTGTCTGTCCTCGTATCTTTGTATCATTTTCTTTTTGCCAAGCTATATAAGTATACCTTTAGTTATTAATATACCAGTTAACCTTAACATCTTGTGATTTTTAGACTGTTTGGCTATGTAGTAATATCTCCATATCACACCTCTGTTAAATTATTATGTTCAGCATAGTATTCATAGTAAACTACAGAATCAAAGACATATTACTAACCACTTTAAACTTAAACAGTTTAATTACTTTCTTCTATTTAATTTGTATTTATGTAGTTCAATCAGCTGCCTCAAATCCCTTGGTTTGGGGAAAAGGGGGAATGGTAGCTTATGAATAGATTACTGGTAATCATTCATATAAAATGTTTAAATAGCTTAGTTTTTATAAATAAAAATAGATATGTAAAACTTTTATATGCTAATTATTTTTTCCAAAACAATTTTAAATATTTCACCATATACATAAACCTCTTTGTGAAAGTACATAAATAGGCATCTCTCTCCTTAACTGTATCTGTGAAAACTACAATGTTTTAAAACCACATTTCAAATTCAAGAACTTTAATTTAAGGTTGTAGGCCAAAAAAATATATTATAATGGTAATGTTAATTTTTTTTTTCAATTTAAATAATAGGTTAACATATTTCAAAGTAGTCTGCAAGATTCCATGATTGTGCAACTATGCATATTGGTTTTGGGCAAAACAAAAATATATGTTAATAATTTCTTAGGTATCTAATTAATCTAAAATTTAATTCTCATCAGAAAATTATTTTGCAATTTATGAGGCATTAGACAATTTATCTGAAAAATTTCCACAAAAAATTTTTGTAAATAAATCATAATCCTTTGTCCATAGGCAATTACACCCACTAAATAGTTTGTAAGTTATCCATTTTATGTAGTCATGCAGCATACTCATTTTACACTCAAATAAAAAATAATAAAGTTGAATACATAGGTAATTAATTATATTTTAAGATATTAGAACTGTTATTTGATTAAATAATTACTCAAAAATAAGTTTTGAGAATCTTGTATAATTGATTCATTTTTTAAAGCATCTGGCTATCTTTCTGACTAAAATGCAATACCAATCATATTTTATAGGTAGCAATTTATTTTTATAGCTTAAAAATTGTATCATAAAAGAAAACAACTATGGTTAGAATATTTTCTATGTATTTTTAGAATATAATGAGATCTGAGGCACTAAATCCAAGGACTTAGAATTAGAAACAAAACATTACTGACTTTAGTCATCTTTGAAAGCCATCGTTAGATGAATTCACTTCCACATATAATATTCATACATATCAGCACTTTCACTATTAAGAGTCTAGGTAAAGGCTATTCTGATTTTTAAATAAATGGCAGCTATAAGAAAATTTACCACCTCTAAGTATTAAGGTTTGATATAATATTATATAAAAGTGATTTTTTCTATAATTTTATAAGCAGAACTCACATTTTCTTCCAGTAATATTAGGCTTAGTAATAGTGCTTTAATTAAAAGCAGTATGTGTAACTAAAACACAAAAATATCATATAGATTCTCAAGTGCTTTAAGTAACCATTTCATATCTAAATGGTAGCTAAATATTCAGGATCCAAAAATGAATAGCAATATTGTTTGTAAATAATATAAGACAAATACCAAAGCTAGGCTAAATGTATCAGAATAAAAGGGGAGGGAGACAGTAAGAGAGATAGAGAGAGAGAAAGAGAGAGTGAGAGAGATGAGAGGTTCGAAAAAGTATAGAAGTGAGCAGTTAGCTTACTAAAAATAGTTTTGTTTTGTTTGTTTGTTTGAGCTAAGAGGATTTAGTGGGCCAAATAATGACCTCCAAAGATATCAGGTCCTAATCTCTGAAACCTGTTAATGTTACCTTAAGTAGTAAAAGTATTACAGATATGATTAAGTTTAGGACCTTGAGATGAGTGGAGCTCCTGAGCTATCCCAGGTGGGCCCTAAATGCCATCACAAGTGTCCTTCTAAGGGAGAGGCGGAGGGATGCTAGATACATACTCATAAGTTAGGAGGCCTGTGAAGATTAAGCAGAAAGAGAGGCTTGAGGATGTCACATGGCTGATTTTGAAAATGAAGGTAAAAGTCATGAGCCAAGGATGGAAGCTCCTGAAGCTGTAAGAGGCAATGAAGGGATTCTCTCCTAGAGCTTCTAGAAGGAGTGTGCCCTGTTGACTTTGATTTTGGCCCAGGAATACAGACGTTGGACTGCTGGCCCCCAGAATTGTGAGGTAATACATTTTTGTTATTTTAAGACACCATATTTGAGGCAATTCATTACTGCAATCCAAGGAAACTAATACAAGGACTTTCCAGCACTAAGGCAATGGAAAAATGGTGAAAAATACTTGACTCAAAATCTTACACTTATTTGTGTCAAAAATAAATCAAAATACAAACTGTTAATATTGCTTTGTTACAAATATAACAGAATTAGCGATGCCAATCTATAAATTAAAAGAACAAATTTGACCCCCTTTACCTTCTTTTATGACCACCCCACCAACTCTGGATTGTGAGCACACAATGTGATATATGAATGATGTATTATAGAAATGTACACGTGAAACCTATGTAATTTTACTAACCATTGTCACCCCAATAAATTTAATAATAAAAAAAATTACCAGCTCCCTGATTGTAGCAAGGCTATCTCTAAAGTGAGAAATTCAAGGGACCATAAAATACACAGGTATATTTAATGTTCACCTTGAAAAGGAATCAAATAAATGCAAATAAAAGTGAGCTATTATTTTTTGCCCTTTGATAAAAATCCCACAACACACCTTATTTATTTTTCTCAGTTTAGAGGAGGGTTTGATAAATTAAACACTACCATACTTTTCTCATAGGAGAAATTACACCAACCTAGAAAACAGCCCTCTATGTATAAGAAAACTATAAGTGTTTATTGTATTTGACCCAGTAATTTAACTTCTAAAAATTAGTCTCAAGGAAGCCATCAGAATGATTTATACAAGGTTATTTATCACAGTGCTGTTTTCAGCAGAAAATGATTGACAATAATGCAAATGTCTAATAACAGAAGAATAGATATATAATTATTGCAAAATGATACAATGTAATATGATGACATCATTATAAATCATGGTTTTTAAGTATAATTAATGACATCAGAAATACTTTTGGTGGTAAAATTGAGTGAAAAATGAATACTTAAGAAAAAACAAGACATCGAACTGTACAGTATATGAAAAATTTTCTGGAAAGTAAAACAAACCAACAAAAAATTTATGATAATATATATTTTAAAAGTAAAGATAGAAAGACATTGTCAAATTTTTAAAGTAATTCTGAGCGATAGTTATAGAGGTTAATTAGCATTCATATTTTGAATCTCTAGTGGTTTCCACAATTCGGTTTTTGGGATTTAAAATTTTTTAAATGTATCTGAACTTCATAGAAAAATATTATATAACATGCACTCCGATATCAACCACCAACATTAAACTGACATTAACATCTTGACATGTTTTTTCCTGATCCCTTTCTTCATGTTTAAGAAAAATGGGAATAGTAACAATATGAAGAAAGTAGCAATCCTCTCTCTCTCCTTCTGTTTCTAGATATAACAGATATCCCAAAATTGTTATGGATAGCATTTGAAACTGGAAAAAAAACTATCTAAAAAAACTAAACACAGTAATCTCAACAATAAAACCCTTTAGCTAAGAACATGTAACTCAATAAAGAGTGAAAAATTGTCTAATACACAGCAAAACATTTTGACTGGCCAATCAACAGAGGAAGGACAGAAAGGAAATAACTGCAAGAGGTTAAATAAATAGCTGTTCTGCCTCTTAAATCCTTTGAAAAAACTCAGTGAGCCACCAAACTCAGGACCACAGAATCCATCATAACCACCACCCACCACCAGGTAGCTGCCTAGAAGGGAGTGTTGCTGTTCAGAAAGTCTGAGTTTTAAACAAGTTAAAAACTACAGATGTTTATTGACTCAGTGTTTAGAAGATAAAACATGTGTTGAGTTTAGACTATTTCTTCAAGATCCTTTAGCCATGATTCATCTTCTGGATTATATCTGCACAAATAGACTAGCTTCTTTATGGGTGGGGAAAAAAGTAATGCATTGAACTACGTTCTCCTTTGTGTTGGGCAGTAGAGTTATTTCCTTATCATCATTAAATACATACATACATACATACATATTACCTACCTTTATCACTTCAGGAAAGAAACTAGAATTTGTGGTCTCTTTCCGGTACATGACAGACATAACTAGCACTTAATAAATACAATTAATGTCCATTCTCCCCTCCCCAACCCTCTGCTTTCTCTTCAAATAATTTATAGCTTGTCCTTTACAAAGGCTGTAAACATTTTATCTGAGAGAAAATTATTGAAATGCAGTTAAAAGGAACTTCAAATTCTTGACCACACCATTCTGATAAACTAAGTACAGGTACTTTTTGCATCATTCATGTGTGTGTGTAGCATGCTCCAGCAAGCAAATACTTCACAACAACAAAAGGGAACTATGAGAAGTGTAAACTTTGGCTGGGAGGTTGTGGCATGTGGTCCAAGTATCTTACCATAAACCGAACACTCACTTGTTTTTTCTTGAGAGTCAGCAAATATAAATTTAGGATCCTCTATAATTTGTCTCTACTTATTCTGCCTAAAGATAAAAACTGCATTCTTTAGCCCCATTTAACATGTTAACATATTTTTTCAAATAAACAAAATGTCAATAATTATTTATACTGATAAGTTTTTCTTTAAGCATGCCACCTAAAAAATCCCACTCTTTGAATGCCCTTTATTTTTATTTTTATTTATTTATTTTTTTACACATTGTTTTGAGAGGATCTTCACTTAGGAGAAATTACAAAAAGGTTGCTTACAAAAAAATTTGGTTGCCAGATGGGAGGGGGATTAAGGGGGTGAGTACAAAATGGGAAGAGACTAAGAAGTGCAAATTGGTTGTTACAAAGCAGTCATGGGATATAGGGTATAGCATAAGGAATACAGTCAATCATATTAGAGTAACTATGTATGGTGTCATATGGGTACTAGATTTATTGGGGTGATAGATAGGAGGGGGGTTGGGAGGCAGGGTGAAAAAGGTGAAGGGATTAAGAAGTACAAATTGGTAGTTACAAAATAGTCATGGGGATGTAAAGCATAGGCAATATAGTCAACGAAATGGTAATGACCATAGTGTCAGCTGGGTACTAGACTAGTCAGGGGGATCATTTCTTAAATTATACAAATGTCTAGTCATATGCTGTACACCTGAAATTAGCATAAATTAACATTGAATGTTAACTGTAATTGAAAAAATTAAAGAGAAGGGGATGTGGAGGGGAACAAGAGGTTTAAATTTCCAGTTATAAAACAAATAAGTCATGGGGATGTAATGTACAGCATAGGGAATACAGTCAGTAATATTGTGATAGCTTGGTACGGTGTCAGATGGTTGTTGGGCTTATCATGGAGATCACTTCTTTAGGTATATAAATGTTGAACAACTATGGTGTATACGTGAACTGACACAATGTTGTATATTAGCTCTGTTTTTTTAAAAAAAATAGACTTTTAATAGCCCAGTGTTCCTACTATAAGGAGGTGTAGGGTTTTAAGGAACAAAAACTAGAACTGCTCCTCAGAGTGATCCTTCCCTTGAGTCATGATCTGGGTCAGAGCAAGTCCACACTTGTCTGGATATCTGTGATCCAAGATCTAACCTCATGTGGAACAGGAAACCTGGGTGTGTCTATGTTTGGCAAATCATGTGCAATATTTTATGCAGCTCAGGTTTGTTTTTTTTTTTTTACCCCTTCCCTGTTTCAGAGGACTAAGGTGTTTACCCATACTTTGCTGGACGTCAGTCCTCTCGTTCCTCGAAGGAGCCATGTCCCCCGCCCCTTCAGCTTCTGCACATGAAGACTGCCCATTATCTAAAGAATCTCGGAAGGGGCCATTCTTCAAACACAGTAATACCTTGGTTGGTGAACATAATTCGTTTCGGAAACAAACTACTCGTATTGCAAGACATTGCTCGTTTACCAAGTTAAAATGTATTAGAAATGTTTGCTCGTTTTGCAGAACACTCGCAAACCATGTTGCTCGCAATCCAAAGTTTTACTGTACACCCTTCCTATTTTATTAACTCCTCTTCACTGAAACTCTTTTAGATTAACTTGAGGCAGGGAGTATTTGTTAACAGAACAGAAATTAAGACCAACCTGAAAAAAGAATTTAGATATTTAGTTAGGAGGGGACTTGTGTTGGTCACAGTCCATTCTGTTTTTAACTTTTTTTTGCCAACACATGCAGATACAATCAACACTTCCAGGTCTTCCATTCTCCATGGTGGTGGGGTAAGATTTTTTTTTTCAGACACACGATTCAATAAATAGTATGTCAACTTGTTTATAGTGCTAAAAATTATTCTTTAAGAATACCATCCAAAGCATTTTATAATTAGTGAGAAAACCAAATACTCTGTGGTACTGATGGAGACATAATTCCAGGTTTGATGTCATGTAATGTATGGAAAGAGACGTGAATTTCAGCCTGGCTCCAACTCTGACTAAATATGTAGTATTGGGAAAATCACATAATCTGTGTCCTTTTTTAAAATGGTCATTTACCAAAGATGCCTCTACATTATATACATTACCACTACTTAGAAATCAAGTAAGATAATAAATTTTAAAATGATTAGTATAAAATAAAATGTGTTATGCTTGCACTATCCTCCTAGGGAAGGAAAACAGCTACGTCTAAGTCTTCTGACTCTGTGGCTGGGTTTCTCCCTAACTGACCATACTTAAGTAAACATAAGTAATATTATTATCCCGTTCAACAAACTGGATTTTTTCCAGCCTACTCAAAAATTATAGATTTTAGAAGTCCTTGGACATCTTTTTAAAAAAAGAGAACATGTAACATATTCAGTTATTGGCTAGATACATAACTACTATTCTGGTCTCATTTTTAGTGAAATAAGTACTTTGTAAAATATATATAATTAAAATTAAAGTTGATTTATTCCGTATCACCTTTGTTACAGATATAAAAAAAATTACATTTTCATTACACTACTACCTTTTTTGGTATATGCGTTAAAAACAACAACAAAAAAAATAAAGCAGCATTATTTAACTGTTTAATTGCTTCCATTTTGTTTGGGAAACTTAACCTCAATTTAACCTCTGTGGCTACTGTGCAAGTCTAAAATCAAATGACTTTGACGATCTCAGTCCCAGAATAATAAACTCTTTGGGGGCTTTAAGCCTCTTTACCTTTAACAGGGGGAACTGAGCAGTCCTCAATTTGTTTGTGTTCGTTGATTGATAATGAGCAGTTTCTCTGTCTACATCTGTGTGGGACTATGTGAGGTCTGCTTGAGCCTGCTGGGAGTTGAGAGGAGGGAGAGGCAATCACAGTGGGTTTAAAAATTGTTCTAAAGATGACATTTAGAAGCAAATATTTTGGCCACAGGCCAATATGATTTCTTTAACTCTAAAACAAGCTTGGCATTTTACATTTTAATTTTAATCTGTTTTCACAATTGGATATAAGTTGACAGTTCACTATTTCTAAGTAATGGAACCTTTATTCAAATGGATGCCTTTACCAATAGGTTATTTTAAAACTATGGGATGAAGGAAAAATTCGAGAGCTATAGTATTTTATTCTAATTTCATCAGTTGCTACACAATCTATTAGAATCAACTCTAAATTGCCACTTATGAAATATTTCATTCTTTCTTTTGTTTTCTATTTAATGTGGCAAAAAAATGCCCATGTCTAGGATGTGAGATAATCTCCTAAGGAGTTAAATACTTATTAAATGGAGATGAGATAGTAGTAATACATTCAAAGAGCTTACTCTTATAGAATTTTACTGATAAGAATTTTACAGTATATGTTCAAATATAACCCATGCTTTTTAAGCCATTTATGCAACAAGAAAATTACGTGTCAAATTTTAACAACTGTGGTTTTAATAGTACTATCTATTTATTCTACGCAACTGGCCATCTTTAATTTTATCAATGTTATGGTTCTTTGAGTTTTCAGGAGCACTGGTTCAAGTGCAAAGTATGATTTGCTGATACAAGGTGCTATGCTTTGTTTACTAATCAGGAGTGCAGTTGGATTGGACCTGCTGTCTGAGAAACAGCAGGTTAGAAGCCAGGAAAGCTGACTTACACGACTGGGATCCAAGAGTCTGCTTCCAAGTGGACAGGAGGACTCGAAGCCTGTTCACGTGGTCAGAACTAACTCCAGGATATGCAGTATGTTCTCGTTTATCGTTAAGTGAGGACATCTATGCTTAAGTGAAGACAGGGAGGCTGTTTTTGAGCCAGAAGGCTGACTCAAGAAAACTATATTTCTTTATAGCTTGCAAGGGTATCCATAGAGCAGACATCTCACAGAAACTATGCTACATGTTTAGTGACAGCCCCAGCACTCTTTAAATACAACTTATTATTATGTTACCATCCAGCCTCACCACATGCTGGGCTTCCTGTGAGCAGCAAAATAAGTTTGTTTCATTCTCAGAGCAACTGGGAGGAGTTCCTGGGTCACTGCAGCTATAGGATTCCTAATACTTGCAAGAATTAGGAGCTTTCTTCCTATCTGGAACAAGAGAATCCAGACTTTCTTTCCCTACTCTTGTGAGCTGCTACTTAGATAATGAGGGTAAATGCAATAAAACAACAACAACAACACGGTTCAAGATTCACAAAATAAAATAAACCAATTGCAGAGAACATATCAAATACTTATTCCTGGTACTGAAACTGGAGACATTTATTTTTTATGCCCTGAGAAATTTGATATTACATAATCTTGCAATAAATAAAACTATAAGAAGAATATGGCTTTAAAAATAATATTCTATAATTCAACAAAACTACCCTATTAGGGGTCAAAATAAAAAATATTCAGATTAACCTAAGATTAGATGTTAAATTGGATGGAAAGTAAATACACCAAGAAGCCCTGTACCCTGTATGTCTCTGCTCTCTGTAAAGATTTTGGTAAGCATGGAGCAGGAGTAAGGTCAGCATCAGAGCACCTGACTATCACCTGGTGGGCAGTGATTCTGTGGTTCTGTGAAATCTAGTATCATATAATTTCATAGTCAGCCGTGGGAAGATGAATGATAACCATTTATGAAAAAAAAAAAGGATGGAAAAAGTGTTCATACTCAAATAGAAGAGTACTGACCTCCATATAAAGGCAAACCCCAGAATAACACAGGAGGAATCAGATTTTTTTTCCAGATGTGGTATTGCATGTTCTTGAGCATATGCAACAGAATAGGCTAGGAGTATAAGGTATATCATTAAAGCGATGTCTCTTTTATAAGCTATGCACCTGTCAGAAAAGTATTGCTTACCTAAAATGTTTCCTTAATTCTTGGAGAATATCATTTATGAAAACCAAATTTTTCCATACATATAAATTAAAAAACAACAACAACAAGTTCTCAATTACAGAGAAATTTAGAATGACATATAAATACCGAGAGCCTCTATCCTAAAGAATCAAGATATGTTGGATGATACCATATAAAATATGTTATTTTACTCTCTTACCCATTTACAGAAATTGCATTATATAAATTCAACACTTTATTTTAAAATGCTAAAACTGTAAAGTTGAATAAGAGAGCTTAGCTCTGAAAGGTTTAGTAAATATTTCTTCATGCTTGAGTAACTTAGAATTATGCTTTCTACAAAGGTCAATATTTTTCAAAATGAAAGTTTTGGTAAAGAATATTATATGAATTTTTATAACATCAATTAAGTCATGTAGTACTTACTTTGAATATCTACTATGAGAGGTTTGGAGATACAAAGTAGAAAGATCAAGCCCCAGTTTTTACATATTTTCTAGTTGGGTGGAGAGAAAGTCCAAAAGAGCAAAAGATATAATAAGGGTTGCAAAGTGTCTATTAGGTTTAGTGACCTAATTTCACATATTTGCAAGTTTAATAAGATCAGTTTTGTAGAGACAAAAAGTGTGTAAGATAGATATAGATATACAATTTATTATTATGTATGCATGTATGTATATTACACATTACAATTAGATATAGATATACAATGTAAGAGTATATTACACATGCCTGTATATATTATACAAGTTTTTTTATATATAAATCATGTTTGTGCATATCTATCTATCTATCAATCTATCTATCTATAGATACTTAACTGTGATAGGAAGAAGGGAAAAAGGAGAGTAGTAGCTAGATGGGGGTGTGTGATGGAGCAAGTTTTAGATGGAAGATAGTTGTAAAACAACCATCACAATTATCTAGTCCAGAAGTAAGAGTTAAAGCTATAGGAGCAAAGATATAGAAAATGGAGTAAGAGCTCTGAGAAGGAAATAGAGAATGAGGCCCAGACACAAGTTGAATAGGAGAAAGAAAACATCTTCTGTACGGAGAGAGAAGAAGAAAATTTTAAGTGATGAAACAGTTACATTTACCCATCATGTGGCAATAAGTTGGGATGGTTCTCATTTGATGGTTATTATTTTCTCCATTGCAGTAGATGGCTAAATTATCTCTGAAAGGGAGGGATCGAGGAAAGGAAAGGCTGTGAGAAAGAGAAATACATTTTGAAATGACTGCTGTGGACAAATGCAGAGAGTTTACGAGGAAAACCAGGAATCACTGGGCAGCATCAGGGCCTGGTTATTGATGGTCATTATGAACGTGTACTGTTACTAACTTTTATTGTTTTGTGATTTTCTCCAGTAGTTCTGGTAGAAGAATGGAGATGACAGCCCCTTAAAATGATCCAAGACTGGGGTTTGGCAGAAAGATGCAAAGGAATTCAATTGGTCTGGAGAAGTGAGGTATTATTCTGAGAGTGTCTTACAAGCTAAACAAGGAAGACTGTAAAGACAGAAAAGTCAAGAACCATACGATTTCACTGGCATGTGGGATATAAAACAGGAAGCAACAAAGGAACGAGACAAAATAAATGAAGAAACAAAAACTCACAGACAGGCAACAGTTTAGTGGTTACCAGAGGGTGTGGGGGGAGGGGATGGTAGATGAGGGTAAAAGGGATCAAATATATGGTGATGGAAGGGGAACTGACTCTGGGTGGTGAACACACAATGTGATAGATAGATAATACATTACAGAATTGTACACATGAAACCTATGCAATTTTACTATCCATGTAAATAAACTTTACTTTATTTAATGCAATAAACTTTAATTTAAAAAAATGAAAAAAAAGATAATTGAGAAAATAGAAACGTTTGTATGTCTGGATAAGACAAAACCTGAACTGCTGTGCCGGGAATAGCTGAGTGAGAGTGCCAGAGGAAGGAGGCTGTGATAGATTTATTTGTCTGTCTTTTATTCCAAACCTGTCCTAGTGATGACAAAGCCCAAATATGACTCTGGAATTTATTCACTAAAATCCAGTCAAGTGGAGATGGGACAAAGGAATTAAAAGAACAGGTTGTCAGCTGAGCAAACACAAAGGTGTTGAATTTGCATAAGATCGTAATAGGATTTGGATGGGGGAGAAAAAAAGACAAGTTGGGTGCTAAAGTTTTCAGTAAACAACAAGAAATAATTTTTGAAGGTCAGCGAAACTAAATAGAAAGAAGAATGAAGGGGGATCGAGCTGAATGCATGACCTAAAATTAAAAGGGCTTGTATCTAGTACCTAACAGTTGAGGTGCAAAGGCTTATGGAGTTCCCTGAGAATTGAAATCAGAAGAGAATGACCTATACTATTCCAATGTGAATTTTAAGTAAAATGCGTTCTATGAAAATCCTTACATCTATATATGTCTTCCTCAAACATTTTTCAAACATTTTTATTTTAGTTTGCTAAATGTAAAGTGCACACATTGTAAGCATCCATTGACCAATCTTCACAAAATTGACATGCCATATAACCACCACCCAGTCAAGATAGAAAAGATTATCAGTAGCCAGAAGCTTGCCTGTGCTCCCTCCCAGTCACTACCCACCCTTACTAATCTGGCTTTTATTATCATGGATTAGTTCTGTTTATTTTCGAATACTGCTATGAATAGTTTGACCATGTCTGTTGGCCTATACATATGTACCAAAAGGCATTTATAGAAGGTTCATGACAGCATTATTTCTAATAGCTTTCTTCAAATTTGAATGAAGTAACATTTTGCAAGTACTTCATCTATGAAGCATGTGTGCCTTGTCAAGTTCTATTTTTGACTGTTGGAGACAAAGTCCAAGTAAAGGGTAGATACATGTAAGATGAGGCTCTAGAGCTTTAACTTGAAAGCAGATCACCACTGTGAGGTGAAGTGCCTGGGAACACTGAAGACCTGACATGGGCAGGCCTGCTCAAAGGTGAATAATCATACAGCAAATAGAAATAACACTATTTTAAAACATTTATCATAACACAAAGGTTCTTTTAATAACTGCATATACATTACTTCCATTATCTTCACAACTATTTGGTAAGGTTACTTTTTTTTTTTGCTCCCATGTTATAGCTGACTAAACTGATGTCCAAGGAAGTGAGAGTGTGGACAGCTTACTCCTGTCTTCACCTAGGTTTCCATCGAAATCATCTGCATTCAAAGGCAATGCTCTCTCACGGCCAGTCTCCTTCTACCCTGAACCTTGACCTTCTTGCAAAGATTGTAGAATTCCAACTAGAAATGCAGAGGAGCACATCTGCTACACCACAGCAGTTCTGTTGAAATTTGAAACCTGAAGAATTATTCAAATTTATAGTCTTTGCTGAATTGTCTCTGGGGTCTCCCTTCTCCTTTCTCTTTGGTCTAACCTAGAAAATGTCATAGGTTGATCTCCCCTGTGTCCTTGTATTATTTCCATTGATTGCAAAACTCCTATGATTTTATTCCTAGCTCACGTTCATCATCAGCCTCCGTACAAGACCTCTACTGCTAATGAGAAAGAGAAAGATGGCATAGAGGTTAGCAACCATACCAAAATCACTTGCAAAAATCAAAACAGAAACATTCTGGAATGCTGCACTGCTGTTTTCTGATCCTTTAAACAATTGCCAACTGGTAAAATAGGCAAGACTTTTAAAAATGTAATGTCTTTTTTATTGTGATGGCAGATGAAACAATCCTGCTTCTATCACTTTTTATTCAGCTTTATTGAGTACCTAGAGATTTATAATCTTTTCCCAAAGCGGAGGAATAAAATGCAACATAAACTTAGCATTTGGGGTTTTTAGAACACCATGTGGATGATGGGGCTGACAATGATGTGATGATGGCAACATCACATCTAGACTTAAGTCCCTGTATGGTTGGTTTTGCACATTTGTAGTCCCTTTACTGGCTTCAATATATACAAACTGTAGAGAAAAACTATGAATGTTACTCTTTCTTTTACAAGAAATGACACGTTAAAGTAGCTTGAAGAATGTTGTTTTACCATATTTAGGATTTGATGAATGGTATGTGACTTTGTGAAATGAAGGTAGCATATGTGGTGACATTGTATGTCTTATAATATTAAAAGTTATGTTGTTATCTAAAAAGTAAATAGATTTACCTTTAACTTGTTTAGTTTTGAATGATGAAATCTATGCTTTAAACTGTTAAATTTCATTATAACTGATCACTGCTCTGAGACCTAGAGATCCTTTGGACATTTTTTAACCTATGATTTTCAGTCATGCTTTTATCTAAAAGGTATTTTATAAAGGCAAATAAAGAAAACAAAAGCCTAGTGAATGTGTGCATGTGCTTGAAAGTATTCTAGTTAATTACAGTAACAAAAATGCGGTAATGTACTGTGTTTGCTAAACAAAGGGCGTCCACCACACACTCTAGGGTAGCGACGAAGGGGTTACTGTTTATCATATTGTACAATGGAATGGGAAATGCACACTGACTCTCAAGTTCAAAGGGCTTGAGGGAACTCTGGTAACTTTATCCCCTTTAGTCATAAACTCTGAGGCGGCATATGGTTAACATCCTTTTTTGGTGTTATTTTTAAACTTGTTTATGAGACATAAATAAAAAGTATTCTAAACCCTATAATGACGCTTCTCCCTGAATGGAAACTTGATTGTGATGGCCCAGGCAGTACTGCTTCCAGTCGGACCATCTGAACACTTTTCCCTTCCCTGGTGAAACAGGAATGGATGCTTGAGAAATTGCAATCTAAAAGGGTAATATATGTCTGCTCTTCTTTTTTGCCCTGTGAGTTTTCCCATGGCATAGGTCTTCCAGAC
The DNA here is from genome assembly GCF_001890085.2 of Hipposideros armiger. NCBI lineage: Eukaryota > Metazoa > Chordata > Mammalia > Chiroptera > Hipposideridae > Hipposideros > Hipposideros armiger. The sequence goes on along the minus strand of NW_017732141.1, from coordinate 351,192 downwards.
CTAGAGAGCTGAGATAGTTGAAAGGGGATTTAGAAAACTGTCAAAAATCATTTGGGGAAAGAGAGTGTCTCCACAATTTTCCATGAATCAAATGTGGCAACAAGGGAATATCATTTTCTGACTTAACTTAATTTCTGACTCTATAGCAGCTAGCGGTTCGGTCCTCCTAAATCACACAAGATTTTTTTTTAAGGGAAAAAAAAAGCCAAAGGAAGTAATAAATGTCAAACACTCATCAAAAACAGGCTGGGCATTTTAATTTTTTCTTTTTTTTTTAGTCTCTACTGGAGTTCTTTGAACTTGTAACAAGTAACCCATCTGCAGTTCAAATCTACTGTAAAGCAGGTTTACCATGCTACCTGTTTTAAAACTTACATCTTTTCCCCAGGGCGTTAGGAGACTGGAGCCATAATACATTCTGAAATATAGACCTCTAGTCCCTTTCATTTTTCTTGGTACATATTTAGAACTTCATACAATGTAATCAAGTAACATTTAAAGTATTAAGGTGCATAAACATATGTGCACAGGCATAACACTCGTTATTTGTTTTAGGACAAGAATGTATACCTGCTCTGAAACTAATCCTCACAGGGGATAGCCCGGCTCCCCAGTAGAAATTAAACCATGCCTGCTGTGACTCCTCCTAATCTGATTCATCAGCACTGTGTGCATTGGCTCTCCAAAAATGAAACTGAAAAGCAATAAAGACCCAGCACACAATTTTATAAAAACACTAATTTTGCCAGCGCTTCTTTGTGGCAAAAATTGGTGTGTTTATATTCCTACATTTAAAGAACAAGGTTTAGATGGAATAAATGTCATGACTCAAAGAACTTAATAAGCTAATGAAAGAAAAACAAGTGGACAACAATCAGATAAAATGTGATAAAAATGTCCTATTTTAGACATATGAAATAGAAGGGTGTTTCACCTCTTGTATTGGTACCTGTTCTGTCTGGGATAACTCAAAAGCAATTGCAAATGCTCACGATGTGTCTGACATGAAAGAGAACAACCTCTCACATTAAAGCTCGAAGGTCAAGCCTTTGTGTTCAAAGACTCATACTCTACCTTTCTTCTGACAGCACTGTCTTTCACAGGTCAGAGCATGGCTGATTTCACCTCCTTCATCATCTCGATTCACATCCAGCACTTCATTTACTTAGGTTGTTTCCTGGGGGTGGGGGTGGAGGAGTGGGGGTGTCAGTGGGCGAAAGAGAGCTTCAGGTTCCCAAACTGGTCTTCTGATTATAAGATCCTGTTTCCAGGTCAGTTGCTGCCCTCGCTTAGCTGTGACCATTTTATTAAATTCACCTCACTTCCTGTGTACAACGGGTATTCCTAGATGGGTGTTTAGTAATATGATGTTTCTACTTAACTCTTGAGGAATTATTTTCCACCTTTTCAATATAATTCTCTCAACATTATGGGGAAAAAGGACAACAAAAAACTGAAACAATCACTCTTGATTTCTATGGGATTTTACATATTTTCAGACAAGAAAAAAATCTCTCCTATGTTTCATTTTTTGGCCATCTGATATTTGAATAATAATATTTTAAATACGTCTGGTGACAATGAACATTTGCCTACTGTGCTTTTCACAGAGCTCTAGGAACAGTCTGTCAATATTTATTTATTAATCAGTGCTACTTTACTGCTCCAAGAGACAATGAATAAATGGTGCAACCAAAATTATAAGCTAGGATTCCTCACTTCTAGTCATAAATTCCAACCACAAAACCTCATTCTTCTTTTTAAGGTATTGCTGTAGGAAACTAGTCTTATTTCAAAGGCAAAACTCTAGGGATTATCTAAACCAGAAGGGATGATTATTTTTTTTCCTTTTCTGAGCTGTGGCTTTGCCATCTGTTATATTTCCCTTGTTGCACAAAACTGGTTTCTATGACCAAGAAACTAAAGTTCTGGCAAAGAAATAGGATATCTTATGATGAGCTTATATTATAGAGACCATTATGTTTGAATAACCTCAATATTCAGATATCTGCATTTTACTTATTTTCAGATGAATTAGTTTCTCCAAGTAGATTGAAATAAAGCATTTGAACATTTAAAAACCACACTGCATTTTTAATCATCAATGATGATTACCAGCAACATTTTTCACTTAGTTTATACTATAGAGGATAGTTGATGTGGGATAGTATTTTCCTATTAATTCTACGTAACTTGTGTAATTTTTAAAGAGTTTGTTTCTTATGTCTTAGATCTGAAAGGAAAACTACCTCTGGGATAAATTGCCACCAAGAAGATGAGTACATTTTCTACTCCACCCTATTCATTTTGAGAACAGAAGTTGGTTCCCCAAAGCTACGCAAGATCTACTTCTTGGGTGAAAAGTATATGAGATATACATGTCTGTTATGTGTGTGTTTGGGGGAGGGGTGAAAAAGAACCTAGGGAGGGGCTTGGGTAAAGTGTGACCTGAATATGCTACTGAGAAAAAAACAGGATAGCATGAAAATAAACAATTATTATTTAATTTTCGTGCAATAAAACCTAGAAAGTTATTTTAGAAAAGAAATTAGGACTATGAATGGTGCTGGGAAGGAAGTGGAATCTTTCCTGGTCAAGATCAAATGTTGTCCAGGAGGAGATATAGGTGCCATAAATGAGAACATTACTTAGGAGAAGCATTAAAGGGAGCTCTAAGTAAAGGACTGCGAGATTAGCCCAGTAAAAAAGGAAGTGGAGCACTTGGAAGTATAATACGCCATAAAATAAGGGCAAGGCCCCTGCTGTTTCTGGTGAAAGGAAATGAATGGATGAAAGTTCACTGAGGACACCAATACACAGCAAGAGTTCTGGACGCTGCATGTCATCATCTGTCTTCATTTTCTATATTTCTATATTTCATTGCATCTACAACATATAGAATGGGGCCCAACATTTAGTTGGTGGTCAATAAATACGCATTAAGCGAAGGAGTGAATAAATACAATGAGATGAAAATGAGTGAAACTGTCAGGCCTAGCATATCTTTAAGAGCACCGTGGAGCACACGATAAATAAAATATAACTCTCTTCAATAATAATATTAATAGTCATGTGTGTTTAATAAATAGTCCATACCAGAAACTATAATGGATAGGGCAATATACTACTAATACTATTTATAATCCTTAGTCATTTATTAAAGCAAATATTGTCTTCTATTAACAGATACATAAGATCCTGTAAACCAAGAGCATCTATGTCAGCAAGGTTTCATGTTTTTGAGCCTGCCTGTGAGGACTTCGTACAATTACATTGGACATCATTTCTAAGTTTAATGCTATTTTGATCACATTACTACTTTATAGCAATTGAGAAACTATAGTATGTATGCCTTTTACATACTGATCATCACACTTTTCAGGATTGCTATATTTTCAATTTATAATCATACAAATGTATGTATTCAATGAAACATATTCAAAAGATGGTAACTCTTGCATTAAATTACTTTGCATGAGAGGAAGAGCTAAGGAAATGTATATCCATATCCATAACTATAGCTAATCTGTAAATTTACCTATGAATATATGGTTGATGAAACAACTTTTTTACAGGTATAATCAGGTACAACATTTAAACTTAAACCAATTTTTCATTCACCATGGAAAGAGGAAAATGTGGCTTATTTGTGGAGGAGGTGGACAGGATTGTCTTTAAGAAGCTATAATGTTATATATAAATTATAAATGTATAGGTATTTGAAAATTCATCATAATTAAAAAATAAATTATGGCGATTATATGCTTTAATAAATGGAACTTTTCATTTATTTATAGTGTCTTCACTTTTTATTAGCCCTTGGGCAATATATTTACCAATGACAATTTTTTAAGAGATATCCCCAAATTCTAAAATGTCTTACATTATAAAACATGTAATGGAATTTGTACTCTTTATCTAATCTTGTGGGTCACAACTAAGTACGTGCTTACAGAAGCACTAGAGGTCTGGAAGTGCCAGTCACTCCCACTTGGAAAATATTGTAGGTAGTGCAGAATACAAGGTCAAGATGTCTTTTCTCAGAATTAGAAAATCCCAGTCTTCTAGACCCTGCAATTTTAATGTTGGAAACATGACATGTGGTATCTTTTTCTTAGCTTGGCTTGACATTACGTTTTGCTTCCCTCATTGGGATACCTTATAGTGTATGTCCTTGCGTGCCTATGCATTGGGTCTAATTAAAGTATCTAACACGTAATTCATTTTGAGGATTAAATTAGTATATAGATAAAGCATTTGTACATGTCTGACACATAGTCAATGCTATATGTGCTTGCTGTTATTGCGCTGTCTCTCTCTCTCTCTCTCTCTCTCTCTCTCTCTCTCTCTCTCTCTCACACACACACACACACACACACAGTCTTTTTAGTTACGTCTAGAATTGATGTCCTATATTTATGACTTTCTGCATCATTTTTTACAGTATTTGAAAACAGATCTATTTTATATCACTCCAATGTTTATAAAAAAGAAAGTACATATTAAATATATATAATTATCATCATCATGACTATGACTCTTGGTCCTAAAAGGAAATAATGCATCCCAATAAAAACAATACTAACAATTAGTAAACGTTTTCTTTATAGTGTTAGAACTGACAGCTGAATGGAAACAAAAATCTGGCATATCAAAAACTGCTAAATGTAAAATATAGCATTGACTGATTTCTTTTTAAATGAAAGTTGTAAACAAATTATGAGTGTGTTAACATTATCAATGCTTCCACTAAAGAAAGACATGATGATTGATCCTCTGCTACCGTTGATGACATTATGCTATTTTTTTCTTTTTCTTATATTAATTTAGCCTTTATTTCTGTTTTAATCAGGTAATGAATATTTTACATGTTCCTTAGTCTGTCTTCCTGCCAATATAAACTTACACATATCTTCTCAGCTCTTCACATAGATGGAATACTTTAGACAATTCAACATGACGATTCCAGAATGTGTTAGGAGAGAATGTAAATATTTGAGGAAAATAAATAGTAACCTGAAGCAAACTACTTGGGGGGCCTACAACAATGTGGATAACTCTTTCTGCTGTTCTTTTTAATTTTCCCAAATATTTGTGCATTTTGCTTCTGGCTAAGGATGACAGTAGAAGAGCCGAAATTCTGTAAGAGAAATTACTCCTGTGGTTTTTTTTTTCTGGCTCCTGTAACAGCAATAAATTCAGGGATACCAGATATATTAAGATAACGTATTTTCATTAAATTTCTAACCCAATTGTGGATCCATGTGGTTCAGATAAAATGCATTCATGTACACAGATCTGAGATGCTCATCAAACCATACTGAGCTCTAGTGCCCTGGAGCACTATTCATCATGAGAATGAGTCACATTCATGCCTAAAAAACTCCAATCCAGTTTTTAATTTGAAGCGGGGAGGATTAGGATTGCTTCTTTAGACTGCTGAAGGCTGAATTCTCAATCTTTGCTTCACTCTGCAGTGGAATTTTGAACACCAAGTCACTGTCCTTCATAAGTCCTCCTAGGTCATAGGGCAACTAGCTTGTTCCCAGGTGCTCATAAGAGTTGAAGTAGTCCAAACTTTTCCTCCAAACTTCTGAGCCAGGTTTCTTGTGTGGCCTCTATTTTGTGTTTCTATACCAGTCACCGGCCTACTTGCCCATTTCCACAGCAACCTAAGGTTCTGGTTAAATCCGAACCAGTAACACCACGTCCAAGCCCACAGTACCTCATTTCATAGTTCAAAATTTCTTCTTCAGCTTTGTTTTAGTTTTTAAAACTCTAACTGTGGCTTAGAAGATTAAGGAACCACCCCAGGGATGAGGGTCAATAAATAGCAAAGCTGAGTTTATAATGACATCTAATCATATTCATTTGATTCTAAAATCCATGCACATATTCTCTGAGTTATAGGCTTTGCTTCGGCAGTTGCTCTCTCTCTGTAAATACAAGGAGACAGGCCTCTGAACCTAATCCCAGAATGGAGCTCTGCAACCATGGAATGGTCCCGTAGGCACTGTCTCATGCCTGATCTTACTTAACATGAATCCACTGCCACTATGTGCTGCTCTTTTCTTTGGGTACTCAGAGGGCTGTACTGCTTTGTCAACAGATAACCCGTCTGCATATTTGAAAATCGCCCTTCACCTAGATCTGTCTGCACTATTAGCTTCAGCCTGGTAGATTAAATGAGTAACAGATCTTATCCCTGCCACCTCCCCAACCACCTCCCTGCCCTAGACTCTGCCCATTTTGCCTCCCGTGAGCAAGCGATCTTGCTTAGATGAAGCCCACAATACGTTTAATGCATAGGAGATGTAATTCATATATAGGTTATATATACTAAATAGTAAAAACAGTATTATAAAATTATTAGGATCACCCAGCATGAACGCTTGTTCTTGAATGCTAGATTAAGAATTTGAACATAACTTAGAAACGAGGGTCCACATACCACTTTTGGATCGGTCAAAGTGGTGTTTTAGAAAACTTTTTCTAGTAGTATCACAGTAGTGGGAAAAACAAGAGGCCATTTCAGTATTATAGAGTACAGGTGAGAATGGATATGAGAAAGTGACGGAAAATCAAACAGCTTTGGTGTGGGTCTGTAGCTATGGAATATGAAATCATTATTTTTTGGCAAATTTGGCAAATTTACATTCTTGAGTTAAGCATAATAAAATAAAAAGGAATGACTTATGAGTCATCTAGTGAGAAAGAAGCACTACCTAAAATTGCCATGAAATGTGAGGCCAAATACAACTGAAAAAAAATTTAAAACATAATTGAAAAGAAACTTGAAGTGCCAACTGGCATGCAAATAGAAGGAAATTGCTTTAGCTGGTGAGTGAGAAAATAGGAATGATGAATTAGCTGAGGTTTGGTCACCACAAGACTTGTAAGAACATTTCAGGAATGTTGTGAATATTATGTGTAAGGGTTTTTGAGAATATTTACAACCTTAAATATAAGCATTACCTAATTATTAATGTGACTATCAACTCACAGTTACAGATTGTTTATCATGCACATAGGTATAATAGATATTATAAGTGAACTACAGTTAAATTTATGAAAGTTACTTCATATTCCCTAATTTAATTTTCAATATATTGGGTAAAAATGCCTGTCAAATGAATTTCACCAATTTTAGCAAAGGTATGATGACAGCTTTTAAAAATAATTATACATTATTAAGTGTATTATTTAAAAATATGTTTTCAAGACTCTTATCTCTATCCAACTCCCCTATGTATGTGCACTTGCACACACAATTGTGTGATTATCAACTTCTCAATGTTAGGCGAAACTAAGTTTTTTAAATTCCCAAAACCTAGTCCTTTTGCCTAACAATGAGTAAATTTATCAGTAAATAGTAATAAACTAAATCCCTTACCTAACCCAAGAAATGATAAATATTAGACATATTATAATATTTAATATTTTTAGGTTAATTAAATATTCAGTATTTATAAATTACATATATGCTGAGATAGCGAACTCTGCTTTTCCCTTTGGAGTCCCAAGCATGGATCTGGCTGTTTGCCCTGATCCAACCTTCAACTTGGCAGAATGCATGGTCTGCAGTAGAGAAGTGAAGCCCAGATAGGTCTAGAACAGGGGTCAGCAAACTTTGGAGATAGAAGAACCGCCAGGGGTCAGCAAACTGCGGGTGGGGAGTGTGTGGCTCTGAAGTAAAATTGAAAATAAAAATAAAACTATCATAGTTTCATTTATAAAATTTTTAAAGGATATTATTCACATAATGGTGATTATGCAAAAATATACTTATGGCTCTCAAATAATTTTTAAATTGTTGGGAGGGACAGGATTGGCTCTTCCAGGGGTTGGCAAACTTTTGAGAAGGAACATACCCAAAGAGCTGCATGTGGCTTGCAAGCCACTGTTTGCCGACCCCTGGCCTTGAGGAAAATGAAAGAGAAAGGCACAATGGGATATATGAGTGCCGGTTTCCATAATGTCTGAGGCAAACCTCTGTCCCTGTCTTTACTGGTATTTTGCCTCTTTCTTTTGTGTAAGTTGACTTTGGTTTGTGTAACTTTCTTCCAAAGAGGGTCCTTGACTTTCTCAGCTAGAGAGGCATTCACCATCAGCGTTAGGAACAATGCATAGCCCTCTGGCTCTACCCTTTCTTTCCTCTCTAGGTAGAATGTCAGAATGGAAGCAAAGGGGATATTATTATAGGCTTAACCTGTGTTCTCATTTACTTTAAAGAAAATCATTTGCAAAGTTTGTTGCTTTAACAAATATCAAATTGCTGAAATTTACCTACAACTAATCATGACCCGTCACTCTCAAGAGTGACCCATACCACTCTTGAGAATTGCAACTCCAGCGCAAGGAAAATGAATGGTTTTAATTTGCTACTCACACATATGGCTAATCAATGAGCAAACTCACAGTGACTCCTCTTGCTAACAAAATGGTCCTTTACTGTACAACTAGTCAGTAAGAGGCTTTTCTTACTCTCGCTGCTCCTCTCTCTCTCCCTCTCTCTCTCTCTCTCTCTCTCTCTCTCTCTCTCTCTCTCTCTCTCTCTCTCTCTCTCTCTCTCCTTCTCTCTCTCTCTCATCTCCTTGGAAATTCCTCTCTTTTCTTCTGGCATCCTGGATCAATAAATAGCCTGAAATTGTCAACTGGCAATACATACATACATATATACACACATACATACTGAATTATCCTTATAATCCTACATACTAGGACATTCTATTTCTAATATATCTGATTTTGTTTAGTTGTTGGAGTTAAAATGCTAATTATGTGATACATACAATTTTAAATATATTTTAAGACAACCTAAGAAGTGAAACATAGTTTTGAAAAGCTTACATTTGGACACAATACCCATGTCATTAGTTCATATGCATCCTGATCAAAACTGGGCCAGAAAGAGGCATATAACTTGGAGATGGGAATTATGTGAGGTTAGCCTTTTAGCATCATAGAGATTTTTGAGCTTCTAGGGACCTAGGAGATAATATAATCAAACTCTTCAATTTTAGGGATAATTGAATTTAAATCAAGAGAGGTTAAGGGATTTACATAAAATAAAACAGCTAATTGGTGGCAGAGCACAGATTAAAATTGGGGTCACCTAGCTCACAAGTCAAACATCTTGTTTCTGTAACACATCCTATGTTAGTCTAAAATAATGTTAAGGATATATTACATTATTATTATTATTGTTATTAAAATTTGCACAAGCAACTATCCATGCAGGGTTTTACTGTCTTTAAAAAAAGTCAGTTGTTTGCTATTTCATTGCTATTTACCCCTGTGGCAGAGACTACTTCAGGCTAAAATATTTACTTCAGAGTCTTTGGAAATATGCATGCTTTTATTTATAAACATTCATAAAATATAAACACATTGTAGTAATCATTTCATAATAAAAGTTAAATTTTTCAAAGAAGAATAATTTAACTTTTGAAAATAAAGATAAAACATTCTCTTTACAATGAATTCTTATGGTTTAAAGACAAGAACGTTTTTCTCCCCTACAAAACTTGTTGAGCAAGTGTGGTTTCCAGCAGGAATATTTAGATGGGGAACATGCTTTGGTATCCCCCTAAGGTAAGATCAATTTTCAAAGGATTAAGATTGGAAATCTTCTCAAATGGTTTACCTGCTTGTCTGACTGGGCATGAGGGTGGAGGTGGCAGTAAGTCTTATTTTACTGTTCAGCCTGGGTGGGCTTCATTCTGTAAACTAAGTAGAGGAATTTTTGTAAAGTATTTTCCATTAAAATTTTGCTCTTGGCATGATGGGAAATAAAGATTGAAACACCCATGAGCCAAATACAAACATCTGTGCGTGCTGCAGAATCTCTGCAGCTTACCCCACAATCAGACCTTTATTTGACCTGCTCTGCAAAAGAATATAAATGAAGGGGGTGAACTAAGGGAAGATGACAATGCTGAGAAATAAATCTCATTCCCCTAGTTACTTCCAGCATGTTTGAATAGCTCTGACTGTTCTTTACGATCTAGTTTGCTGTTTATTGGCGTGGGCAATACTTTTTCTTTTTTCCTATTCTTACATACATGCATTGTTTATTGATTTGGTTTCCTTTCGTGTTTGTTAAATCTCAGGGATGCATTACGATTGTGTTATTATTTGGGGGAATGAAAACAGTTTCCAATATTAAATTTTAAAAGCCTATTAACAGAAAAAATTTTAAAATGTGAAATGAAAGGATCAGTTTATAGACAGAAATTGTGTTTCATGTGTTACAGGGCAATTTCAATAAAATGGAACTTTCTGGTAGATTAGTTCTCTTAATCCCTGAGTGGCCTGATTCACCTGGGGAATTTTTCAGACTAGTAGGATCCAATTTCTCTGCTTTTCATTCACATATCCGAAGCAATTTTCTATTGGGCAAATTTAACGATTGTTAACTTTTGTAAGAAATATATAGGGAGTATGTATTGTAGACATGATGGTCTTTCTTCCTAATCTCATTCTGATTTCCTCTCTCATCTTTCTCTTTCTTCCTCTGATTATTTTTCAGTTACCTCCTCTGAAGTGTATGATTTGAAAGACACAAATACACAGCCATTTGCAGCTACTAAGAAAATGGACCCACAAATCAAAAGTGGAACAGCAGTTTTTACTAGTCAAAATCGGCTTTCTCAATTCATAATTATGACTTCTGGATAATCATGTTTACTAAATCTTGAATAGAAACATAAATGTGAATGAAGGAAAAATTAGATAGGTCATCAGCCTTATCTGTTTTCTGGATATTATTATAAACTTATCATGTCAAATGTCCAGGTAATCTGATCCTTGAACAAATACTAACAAACACCATCATAAACACACTTACACAAGACATTGACTTTTATTTTAGTACCACGGCCTTAACCTTTAACTATGAAAGATACAGGAGGGCCTGATGGAATGAACACAAATCTGTCAACACTTTTCTAAGGTCATGTCCCACTGAAATCCAGTCAGGAAAATCCGCCTTAGAAATGTAGGAGCACACACTACCAAACATGCACATGTATGGTTATAGTAACATGTGTCTAATAATTCCACCTTTGTCCTTGATGTAAGATAATAATATGTTGTACAACAGAGCACTCCTCTCAATTATGAAATACAAATACTTAATCTGTTTACTTGTCATTGCCTTTCTAAGCAGTTTGTAAGTTTTTTTTTACAGCAGGTACCATGTCTGTCCTGTTGACAGATATACCCAGAGTGTCTAACACCTTGGCTGGCATAGCTTGGATATTTGATGGAATGGATGAATAAACTAACTAAAGCAAAATATTCCATTAGTTTGGTAAAAGTAATATCATAGTTTATATTAATAGAGCTGTTACAATTAATCACAGAAAAAAGACTAAAAAAGAAGAAAATTTAGAAACTGTGAAAAGAAAGCAAGATAGAATCTGAAGTAATTTCACATGCACCAGTTGCAGATTTTATGGAATTTGGAATCTATTTTGTGTGTGTGTGACAACTGAGGACATGCTATTTCTAGATGGTTGCTTCTCTATTGGTTTGTTAACCCAATTATTTTAAATTGTTTATTATATAATAGGCCATTTGTATCCATTATTATAAGTAATCATTACTAGAGTCAGTTGAGAAATAACAGTGATAAATACATGTACGTGTAATTCAGTTCAGATATGTTAAATGCTTTTGGCTAAATGAACATTGTGCTGAGGAACTAAACAACAGAATAAGATCATATTGGTAACATCTTGGGATATTTTAAAATATCATTTCCTTCATCAATATAATTGGCATTACTTTATTTTTCAAGCAGTAACCCTCATATTAATTGTAAATGAGACTAGATTACAAAGCCTAGTGCTGAAAGATATTTTCCCACACTTCCACCACGTTAACCATAGTACAGGTAGGTCAGGTTACACCATTATCTCTGAGCATCTGGAAAACTTATCTTATCTGGTCCCTAGGCAAGAACAAGAAATTCTTTAGGGAATTTTCTGTTTTTCTAGTTCAGATGTTTTTTTGTTTTTGTTTTTTTCTTTCACCTTAAGAAATAAAGAATTATCATGAGCTGAAACATAATGCAATTATTTTCTACCTGTACATTATATCATCCAAACAGTAATAATCATACTTCATACTTCTGAGGGTATATCTATCTCATTTCAGAAATACATACTTTGCTTAAAATGAATGTGTGTATGTATATATAGCTATAAAGGCTAGGATACATAAATCCTAGCCTTTATAGAATCAAAGGTTTCATATTTGAGACTATTTCAATGTTATTTTTCAGGTTCCTTGTTAACCTGGTCTTTTGCTGATACATTAATGTCGGAATGAAAATAACACTGTTTTTGGATACAGAGGAAGGTTCAAATAACTGAGCGGTGAAAATCCAAATTCAACTAAAATCTTTTTAAATGTTTTTCCCATACTATCTTTGATTTTCTTTAAACTGAGGTATTAATATCAAGGCCAACAGGATGCTAGAAATATTCCCTGAATGTTTTCTGTAGGACACTTGTATCTTGAAATATTAATAGATGTCACTCACAGTAAAGCTTCTGAAATTTAAGACACTTCAGTAATGCTAGAATAAAGAAAGTTAATCAACTAATTTAGCTACTTCAAAGGATTCTAAGACCATTGATTATGTGGATGCACAATGTGAATTTTAGGACGGCAATAAATAGAGTGCAAAAGTTTTTGTACATTTCTTTGAACGGGGTACATTTTCTCCCAAGCCATACTGAAAAACCTAGTATTCCTAACACACTTTGAGAAAAGCCGTCCCAATCTAATCATCATTATGTGAAAAGTAACAAAATCTGCTGTAAGCAGTTCTGAGGATGCTGAGGGAGCAATTACATATGATTGGACGTTCTCTAAGTAGACTATACACACACGCAATTAAAATTTTTGTGTCATTCCCTGCCTAATGTCCACCATGCGTGTATAGGCTTTGCGTCCTGCTTCACATTTTCCCTCCACTATGGAGAGTCGTGTTTAATAGATAACCTTATCTTTCTTTGATGGCCACATTTCAAGGGCATTTCATTGCTGGTTCAGTTGCCCTCTCCCAAATGCCTTTCTGCACTCATTTTTGGGTCACTCAATTCCATCGCTCATTATTCAAAGTTTTTTAATCCTATTCTCTTCAGTTTAAATATAATTAATAATAATAATAATAATAATAATAATAATAATAATAAATTTACTTGGAATGGAAAAGTACATCTATGTAAGCTTTATTTGCTTAATACACTCTTAGAGCTTCCAAAGATTTTCTGAGATTATATAATCATTTGTTTATTTAGACGAGGGCTCATTTTTAATGATTAAATTTTATCTTTTACTTTTTCTGCTTAACATAAAAATTTCCATTTCCAGGACACCTTTAATTTATCCCAGGTGAACTATGAGTGGATGATCCACTTTGTAAATTTGCCTGGAAGGCTTTACTTTCACCTGACTTGGTTAAGTTGCTGCCTCCTGCTGATTCTGCCTTTCCTTTGGTCAGTAAACAATCCACTATGCAGGAAAGGCCTCTGAAATTCCTGACAATTATCTCCCCCTCTCCCCACAATTAGGCAGTAGTGAGAAGAGAGAGAGTAGGGAAAAATACACAGTTCTGCCTAGACTGTCACTTTGCATCAGTCTGAGAGGGAACACGTATTCCTGCCTGAAAGGGGCTGCCGAGAACAATTAAGCATGGGACCAAGAGCTAACCTGGAAACATTCAGCTTCCCACAAATCAGGTCTTCACTGTGTGATGTCCAACATCATCATCAATAAAAAAATAAATCTCTACCAGAATAGATGATGGTTCAATTTGAAATTAAGTACATGTGCTACTTAATTTACTTATATATTACATACATTACAAAACAAATGATAAGTTCAAGAGATATATATATATATTGGGGGCTAAATTCACTATTAGTTCTAGGACTGTTAATCTATATTTCAAGTAGATATTTTGATAATTTTAGAAGTTTTCCCTCACTGCTTAGTAGAAGGAATACCCTGACTCATTCTGTGAGGCTGGTATCTCCCTAATATCAAAATCAGATAAAGATATTACAAGAAAATGACAAACCAATATCTCTCATGAACATAGATGAATATCCTCAACAAAATATTAGCAAATCAAATCCAACAATATATAAAATGAATTACACACCAAATCCAAGTGAGATTTATCCCAGGTATACAAGGCTGGTTCAACATTTGAAAATTAATTGATGTAATTCATCACATTAACAGGCTAAAGAAGACAAATAACATGATCATATCAATAGATGCAGAAAAAGCATTTGACAAAATCCAAGATTCATTTATGATAAGAACTCACAGCAAATCAGGAATAGAGGGGATCTTCTTCACCTTGATAAAGGGTATCTACAAAAAACCTACTGTGAGCATCATACTTAACAGTAAGAAACTCAAAGCTCTGTGTATGCAGAAAATCCAAAAGCATCAACAATAATAAAAACAAAAGAAATTCTGGGACTAATGAGTTATTACAGCAAAGTTGTAAGCTATAAAAGTTAATATACAAAAGCCAATCGCTTTCCTTTATACCAATGAACAAGTGGAATTTGAAATTAAACATAATACTGAAAATTAAATACTTAGATATAAGTCTAACAAAATATATACAAGATCATTTAAGAAAAGCTAGAAAATGCTGATGAACAAAATCAAAGAATAACAGAAAAACATTCACTATTTAAAGGTAGGCAGACTCAATATTGTTAAGATGTCAGTTGATCCATAGATTCAATGCAATCTCCATCTAAATCCCAGCAGGTTATTTTATGGACATTGACACACTGGTTTCAAGGTTTAATTGGAGAGACAAAATACCCAGAACAGCCAATACTATATTGAAGGAGAATAGCAAAGTTGGAGGTCTGACACTACTTGACTTCAAAATTTACTATAAAACTGCAATAACCAAGATGGTAGAATATTGGTGAAAGAACAAAAAAATGGATCAATGGGACAGAATAAAAAGGCCAGAAATAAACTCCCTACAGATGCAAGTCAACTGATCTTTGACAAGGGGTGAAGGCAATACAACAGAGAAAACATAAGACTCTAGATGCAGATCTTACACTCATCAAAAAATTAACTCAAAATGGATCACAGACTTGAATGGTAAACGCAAAGTATAGAACTCAAAAAATAAAATAGGAGAAAACCTAGATGACTTTGGGTATGGCAATAACTTTTTAGATAAAAGACTAAAGGCACAATCCATGTGAGTAATCTGTGAACTTTGGGTGATTATGATGTGTCAATATACGTTCATCAATTATCACAAAGTTCCACTCTGGTGGAGGGGTTGATAATGGGAAGGCTATGTATGTACAGGTAGCAGGTACATGGGAAATCTCTGTACTGTATCCTTAATTTTCTGTGAATCTAAACCTTCTCTAAAAAGTAAAGTTAAAAATTTGGATCTATTAGTATAAAGTTATGGTTTAATATAGAGATATAATTACAGACATAGATGTAAAGTTATGTATATGCATGTATGCATTTGTGTGTGTGAGGATACATATATTTCCTAGCTCTGTCCACTGAGAGAGGCTGTGAGTAGCAAAACCTCAATAACAAGAAGCACATTTAGTACTCAGATCTTGGTTTCTATGTACTATTTTCCACTGAAAGAAACCACGGTTCCTTGAAGAAATGGCTATCTGGGATACAGTGGAGAAAGTCCAAGATGATTCTAGAAAACTATGTTGTGCCAGATAGCAATGAGTTATTCAAACAATGATTTGGACGTGACAAAATAACAAAGGATATTATCTTAAAAGACTCCCACTAACCAAATCTGGACAATTACAGTAATGATTATAACACACTGAATAAAACTGGAATCCATTAGTTCACATTCATATAAACAAATGAATAAATGAATTGTGAAAAGATAAATCTCTCCCTTACAGTAGAATGTCAAGTAATAAATGCAAAGAGATAAAGGAAATGGAAAATAATGATCTATAATCATCAAAGTGATAATATAGGAAGAAATACAACAGTTTCTAAAATGAAGTGGGAGGAGGAACAGGATATTTATTTAGTCTCAAAATATCTCTTTGCAAAATTGTAACTGATTATAAAGAAAAAAAAAAACCACGGTAACTTTCTACTGGTGAAACCTGGCACTAACCACCTTAAACAAGTTGTCAAAGTTAACACCTCCCACAATGGGACATATCAATATTACTGCTGTGCATTCCTGCCAAAAGCATAAATTAAGTATAACCTTGAGGAAACACTGGACAATCTCTCATTGAGACATAGTTGAAAAAAAGCGAGTGACCTATAATCTTCAAAAATGTCAAGGAATTGCCTTTGCTGAAGATGAGAATAACATGACCACCGAGTGCAAGGGACCATCCCAGATTGAGTTCAGTTATGATAAGTGTCGGGGCAATTAGCAAAATTGAATGATGGGTGAAAGATACGTGGGAGTTCTTTGTACTATTCTTGCAACTTTTTGGTAAGTCTAAAAGAAAATTACTTCACATAAAAAGAGTTTTTAAAAATATGAAACTATAAAAAAATAAATAAAAACTCTTTTCAGTTAGTCAAATATATCACAGTTTGAAGCCAGTGTGCTCACAGGGAAGGTAAGATACCAGTCCACCGCATGCTCTTCATATAATTTTCTCTTTTGTATCTTGACAGGTAATCACATATTTATGTAACTTATTCCTAATAAAAAATCATCTCAATATTGTCTGACCTCCCAGTCTATTTAAAGGTACTGTATGTTTCCACAGCATTTTGTGTCTGCCTCCATCAGCAAACCTCGCTGTCTCTTGAGCTCCGATATGAGATCGTTAGTGGTAGGAAGCATATACAGAGGTGCCAAAAAAAAACATATACACATTTTAAGAAAGGAAAAAACTGCATTAATTGTAATACTCAGTATACACCGATGACAAAAGATGTATACAAGTCACGTTTGACTTCTGCAATTACAAGAGGTGCTCAAAGTGGTTACCATCAGCGTCCAGACACTTACAATTACAGAAAACTACTGCTTGAGCATAGATAACATATCTTAAAATGTGTATACATTTTTTGGCACCCCCGGTATATTGTAAAAGACAACTACAGCATTGCAATTCATGTCAGAGTTAAAGTTACATTAAGTTCATAATGTGAATTATGTATTTTATCAATGTAAAAGTAACTCTTTGTCCCATTTAATTTTTTTAATTTTGATGACCCCATTACTTGGGGTTTACTTTTTTCTGTTAAAATTCAACAATTTTTCATGATATGAAATTTTAGGTATTTGATCTTTCAAACAGCATATCACTGAATTTAGTTTTTTACCCTGAGAGACTGCACTTTTTTAAATGGAATTTTCTCACTTTAACTGATATACTTCTTCCTTGTCCTTTTCTTTAATTCTAGGCATCTTTGATGTTCCCTTTGTTTTTGTTTTCTGGGTTATGTTCAGTTTTATTTTAAATTCACTGATATATAAGAAAATGTATGTTATATTTAAAATTCACCAGTGATTTTTCTGAAGTTTTTCAAACGTATTTTTAAACCATTAGCATTTTCTTTAATTGTTGAGAGTATATTTTATTTCTTGTGTAACTCAATTATGATACAAGATTATACTCCCTTTGCTCTTTACATATTTCCTGTATGAGTTGGATTGCAGAGGGGGAGCTTGGTATTGTTATCGAACAGAAATCTGTAATGTTAAAAGGTAAGGACATCCCCAGGGTGACTACTTGAAGAAAAGAGAGGGTAGCCTGGTGAGACGGTTGCACATGACCCTTTGCTAGTCCCAGGGAGTAACATGGCAGCCGTGTGAAAGTTAGTCAAGATCTGGTGTTAATTAATAATTCAGTGGGCATCACAGCTATACTTGGATAGGACTGGATGGGGGTGACCTACTTCCCTCTTCAAGAAAAAAAGGGAAAACAGTTTAGTTAATCAACAGAAGTCTGAGTTTCTTTCATTCAAATTGCATTTTTATCAGTTAATTTAAACTTGAAATCATTACCAATTTAGCATAGGTTTTGACATTTAATAATAGAATGTGGTGTTTAAAGGAACAGCCTTTGTAGACACATTTACTAGGTTCAAATCCCAAACCTTTTTGATTAGCTATGCAACTTTGATTATTTTACTTGATTTCTCTTCTTCAATTTCTTCAGCTGAAAATGGGGATGATTTAGGGATAAAAATAAAATATTTACAACAAAAAAACAATCCAAGTGAAAAATGGGCAGAGGACCTGAACAGACATTTTTCCAAAGGAGACATACAGATGCCAAAAGACACATGAAAAAATGCTCAACATCACTAATCATCAGAGAAATGCAAAAAAACCCAACAATGAGATATCACCTCACACCAGTTAGAAGGGCTATAATCAACAAGACAAACAGTAGCAAGCATTGGAGAAGCTGTGGAGAAAAAGGAACACTTATACACTGTTGGTGGGAATGCAGATTGGAGCAGCCGCTATGGAAGGCAGTGTGGAGGTTCCTCAAAAAATTAAAGAATAGAATTACCATATGACCCAGAAATCCCTCTCTTAGATACCCTACCCAAAATATCTGAAAACATTTATCTGGAAAGATAGAAGAGCTCTAATGTTCATTGCAGTTTTATTTACGGTGGCCAAGACACGGAAACAACCAAAGTGTCCTTCGATAGATGACTGGATAAAGAAGTTGTGGTACATATACACAATGCAATACTATTCTGCCATAAAAAAAGATGAAATAGTGACATTTGCAACAACAGGGATGGATTTTGAGATTATAATGCTCAACAAAATAAGGCAGACCGAAAAAGTTGAGAACCATATGATTTCACTGATCTGTGGTATATAAAACTGAAAACAACAAAAGAACAAGAAAAACAAGTGAAGAAACAAAACTCATAGACCCAGACAATAGTTTAGTGGTTACCAGAGGGGAAAGGAGGGAGGGGGTGGTAGATGAGGGTAAAGGGGATCAAATATATGGTGATGGAAAGAGAACTCACCCTG
The DNA here is from genome assembly GCF_001890085.2 of Hipposideros armiger. Lineage (NCBI taxonomy): Eukaryota > Metazoa > Chordata > Mammalia > Chiroptera > Hipposideridae > Hipposideros > Hipposideros armiger. Next base: position 332,153 of record NW_017732141.1, on the reverse strand, counting down.
TGTTGTGAACATACAATGTGATAGTGTAGATAATGTCATACAGAATTATACACCTGAAATCTATGTAACTTTGCTAACAGTTGTCACCTCAATAAACTTTAATTAATATATATATGTTTAATTAATATATATATGTTTGCAAAGATAAACTGAGTCAATACATGTGTGTATGCTTGGCTAACATAGTAAGAACTCAACACATGTTCATTGTCATTACAGTACTTCCTGATAGTGTTGAGACATTTTCTTTTTCTTTCATGTCTCCAAGGATATTTAAAAGAAAACAGAGGTTGTCATTTGGCTGCTACCCAGAAGCTGTAATGAACTGAAATTTGTTGACTATCCATTTTAAATGCTCTTTTTCATAACACTCAAATCATCTTGGCCCTTGACTGCCCTAAAGTTACATTGCCAAAGGTAACACTTAAAGAGACCCCCCAGTCACACCCACATCACCTCATCATATTTTCCTGGAATAAATACCACTTTCAATTAACTCCACAGTAAATTCACATTTTTAAACCACTGCTGGGCCCTCAAAGCTGATTTACAATTTTTTCATGTATCCCTAATTTCCTAGTGGACTTCTTGTCTCACTTCCTTTTGTGGCTGTTATAAAACACTTCTCTTTGAACTAACCTCTAACCTCTAGAACAGCTCTCTTACAAAAGGTTTATAAATAAATTCATCTTTATATTAGTGATTAAATTGATATTATCTATTGTAATCATCTGCATGATCTTTTTCTCACTCTCATAATTTCTTGAAATGTCATATTGACGTTCCTGATCTATTAGCACACATAATTGTTTCCTATCCTAAAACATTTTGTCATCTTCCCATCCTTAAAGTTTGAAAACTTTTTTCTCATTTTTTTCAGCCTTCTCTAGTCATTAGATAACCATAAGCCAGTATTTCCTGAAGTAAAAATGTCTGTATTTCTATACAGTAACAGTTGCTCTCCCTATCTTTCAAACATAAAATAAAATAAACTACCATGATGAAATAAATTTTGGAAATAGTGAATAAAAGCATGTAATTATTATTATGATGATGATGGTGATTATTGAATTTTTTCACAATTTAGTTATTTTGGCATTCAATATTATTTTATATTAATTTCAGGTATTCAGCATAGTGGTTAGACATTTATATAATTTAAAAAGAGATTCCTCTGACTAGTCTAGTACCCACCTGTATGTAATTATTAAACAGGTTAAAATTAATTATTAATCTTCAAAAATTATGTGTGTGCATGTGAGTGTAAGGGTCATGGATTGTAATGGGTTGCTTGGATTCCAGACCTACTTGAACACTTAAATCTTTGTTCTCAGAACACCCAAGATCATACCATTTTAGTATTAGTACCCATAAACACATGCTGACCATTGCCACGCTGCATGCACGCTGCATGCATGTATTAAACTGTGTGGCATTTCTAAATGAATGTATCAAGACAAATCTGGTCAAAACTAAGCTCATCTTTCTTCTCAATTTTTCTGTTTTAAATATTACTTTTAATGTTGTTCACCATCTTCCCAGGCTTTAAATCCCAGAAAATGCCTGAAATAATTTTCATTCCTTCCTGGTGCTCTAATGTATTAAGTAAAACATAAAGAGGGAACAAAGAAGGGTGATATTCATAAAATATAATTACAGGAAAAATATAATATTTTAGAGAAGACTATAGAAATTCTGGCCACTGATGGGATATGGCAGACAATTATCTCTAACTATTCTAGAGTGGGAGAGAAAATTAATGGTAACGTGCATACAAAATATTTAAATGAAACTATCATGATTGATATCACCTCTGAAAATAAGCATCGTTGTCTTTTATAAAATCCAGACAGCTGCATGATACAAGGCAATCAAATAGCATATGGATCGTAAAGTCTACATGTAAGTGAAATTTGAGCACCTACATTCCCTTCTACTGTAAACGCATGTGGATCTGTCTGAGCAGGCGTTTCCTTTGAGGTGCTGGCTGACTGTTGGTTAGTAGGAACAGCAAAGGAACCATCTACTAAGGAAATATTTAGCCTGATTCTCCTGATTGCCAAAGACTAATTTCTCTTACCATTCTCTAAGTATTATATTCTCCTTTCTTTCATGTATTATATTTCAGGAACAATCTGAAAAGTAGTCTCTGAGATACTGAAACACAGTATCTAACAGCCCTAAATTTATCCTGGTTGACAGTATCACCACCTAAGATCATTAAACTTGACCTATGAAATTTGGAGGTGAGAGAAGGCAAGGCTAGGTAAATCATTAACCTTATGATGGTAAAATTCTTCTTCTGTTCACACTGATCAAAAACTAAAACAACTCTTGACCTTCAACTTGAGTATCCTATTATATAAAGAGTATAGAGCGATTCAAACAGAATACTGGATTTCCTTTAATCACTGGGTCCCATGAGCAGGATGACTTTTTCAGTTATTAATAACACAAGTCATGAGGATCTAGAATGTGTTTATTTTTTTAATCTCACGATCAAAACTTCCAATTTTCTAGATGATGTTTCTTTTTTGATTGGTGGGCCTATTAATTTCTGGGAATAAAAGTTATTCTCATACAGAGAATTAATCTCATACAAAGGTTTTCTTTAGACCCTCAAATTCAAGTCTTATTTAACACAGTGGGATCACTAAACATCCAGCCCAGCTTTTGCCAATATTTTGTATTTTCTTGCAATTAAATGAGAATCAAAGCCATGTGGACACTGACAGGGAAAACAGCAGGTCTCAATGTGTGCTTGGTGGGCATATTGTGCTAATCTCTTGCACTCTTTTATGTTTGGACAATGAAACCCAAACTTTATTTTTTATGTGGTGGTTGTGGTGGTCCTCATTTTTTTCTCACACTTTATATACTGTTTATCTACAGTTCCCAGGTAGTGTCAGAGTAGAAAGTCAAACTTCCTTCTGTAATGAGTCTATTTCCTTCACTGTTTAAATACACAAGACAATATAGCAGGTGCCTGAAAACCTGCAGGAAGATGTTAAATAAAAGGCGAATCTGAAGAAATTTGACTTTATGTTCTACTAAAAGCTGTTCCAGGAAATTAAAGCAATACAGGTATAACAAAGGTATCTAAGAAATAGATATGTGTGTGCATACACATGCATGATCCACACACACAATTGAATTTCTAAAACATGTGCATATGGCAAGAGGAAGCAAATAAAACCAATTCATTTAATGAAAAAGTTATATTTATTTTCAAGTAAATATTAAGATATAAAGGCTGATGGTGCCAATAATTTTAAGTGGCTAACATAAACGCTAGTGTAAAAATCTATGCTTTTTATTATCTGAGAATTTAATTGAACATTTTGTTTATTTTCTGTTTAACTGTCAAAATGGTTCTCACAAAATAAGATGCATATAAAGAAATATTTTCTTTGGTAACAGACAACTTGTTGGAAAAAACAAAGAATAGTTATTTACATTAGCAAAAACGTAGCTCTTAATAAATATGTACAAGCTACAATGACTCTAATCCACTGAAGTCTTGCCATGTTAAATTTTTTATCAACATTTTAATTCATCTTCTTCCCCCACCTCAGCTGAAAAATATGTAGAGTTGTGGATATTTTACTTTAAGGGAAAAAGGAGGAAATAAATATGAGGTATCTCGATGTAGCAGTGGTGGTTTTGGTTTGACGTTCATCCAAATCAAACTCTTTTATTCACATCTTGAAGTTTCATTGAATCCAGTGCCAGACAGTGAAGGAATGCAGGACAGATAGAGAGCAATGCAGATAACGGAAGGATTGGGCTTAGAATTTCATTTTGATATATAATAGCTTTCATTTAAACAAATCATTCAGGGGTTGCTGAAAGAGTTTTATCTAAAATAATAGACTGATTAAAGAATAAATAACAAATATGAGTCTCCAGGAAGGAAAAATGGTACTCTAAGCTCTCTATTTCACTACCTTAGTTTGATCAGATTCTGATTTTATTAAATGAGAGCTAACATTTCTTGAAAAAACAATGTTAATACTTTACCTCATTTATCCTCAGAATAGCTCTATGATATAGACACTATTCTTTCTTCTCATTTTATAGAAACAGGGCTTGGAAAATTTCAGCAAAGTTTATCAAAATAGCAGACAGACTTCAAATATCTAAAATTCAAACCTGGGCAACTTTTGAAACCCATCCCCACACTCCCTCGGCCCCAGAACATTTCTTAATGCTCTTCTCTACTGTTTTAGGATCCTGACTATGTTTTGTATGTTTCAACTTTTTAAATGCAATGGACGACATTTGCATCACTTCAGGATGCGACAACAACGTATTTCCAAGGATCTTTGTATTCAATGACATTCATATCACCAACAATCTATATTTAACATTTAAACAATTTGCTTGTAGTATGCACACGTTTGCAATTTTTAGAAAATATTTTTATGTTCTACAACATACACATAATAGAGAAAAGAAGTTCCTTAAGTGTTTAACTCAGTACATATTGAAAATAATGGGATAGTTCAATTTAAAAAAAAATGACTGACCCCCACTACATAGGTGCCATCCTAGCTTCTGCTCACCTAAACTATCACCAGTCAAGTAATTTTTCTGTCTCAATGAAAATAAAAGCTCAATAAAGTTTCTATTATTTTACTTCATTATGAATAACTACACTTGCCATTGTCTCTTAATTTTTTGTTCCAAATCATCTAAAGACTAGAATCATAACATTTTTAAAGTTGCAAAGAGCCATCTGTTTTGGTTTCCCAATGTAACATCATCTCTCTTTTATTTTATCATTCTCCTAATCCAAACTCTACTCACAAGATGTATTTTTAAATTCATTCTGCCGAATACATCACTCCAAAAGTATTCCTCTTCCACCAAACCCGATTCCTTTATGTTCTTCACTGTGATTTCCCAGCCAAATTGGTTTCTGAAAACTCATAAGCTGCTACATTGTTGTTGTTATTATTATTATTTTGCTTCCCCTTGAAGTGATGTTGATTCAAAGGCGAAGCATTTGTTTTCCATTTTTCAACAATTTCAAAGGCGCATGCCTTTGAGAAGTATTTTTATGAATGGATTGTGAGGATCTAACTGCCAACTCCAGTTACCATTTTAACAAAAGCTTTTACTTCTCAAATAATGCAAATATTCATTTGATTTACTAAATTTTTATGACATTTTCTTAATTTATTTTAATCTTTGTCTATGTATTTCTTTGGCTTGAAAAGTAGGCTAAAAACATATTTTTCCAGATTTATGGTTATGTGTATGAAATGGAGGCTCATTTGGAAAAACTAATACCCCCAGTATTCTGTCCAGTGTGCCATCATGGAAACCAACTACACCAAGCCTTCAAATGTTCATTGTTCACAACAGATTTCTCATAATATCTACAGGCTCAGATTGTGCCTTTGCGGTATGGCTTGAACAGTGAGTGAGTTTTTAACTTGATTGATTTGATTAAACTTATGACAATATATGAAATTGATAATAACAAGGATCAATACTGGTTTAGAAAAATGGAAAGGAAAGAGAGAGTCACCTTCTATGTTCCACTACCTTTGAGAATCATCACCCACTCCATATACAAACACAATGTGGAGTCTGAGTTTCCTATACTTCAGGCAATGGATGCTTCCATTTTTCCTGTCTTCATTGTTTTAAAAATGTAATATTACAAAGTATTTATACATTCATATAATTTTAAAATAAATTTAAGGTAAATTTTACTTAAAATTACTGAATTTCTGAATGAATCAGAAATGAGTTCATCCAGTATGCCCAATAAATGGTGCCTATGATGTAATTTCTATCATTTCAAAATAGGACATAGGAGATTTAGTCTAATGCATTCATTTTATGAATTAAAACAATGAGGTCACAGAAGATTAAAGAATATGTCTGTGCTCATGGCCAAACCAGAGTTCAAGCATCTCTTCTCTGAACTCAACATCCCTGGAGAAGAGTTACTTTTTATAATAACTTTGAGATAACTTATTCCATATTTAGATTGTTGTATAAACTAAAATGTTATTTTTCCTATTGATCTAAATTGTGTTTAAGGAGTCACAGAGTATTCTGAGTACTCCCGGTGGATTCACACAGCAGACGCCTCATCTTCCTTTCATGGGATAGCCTTAGAATTGCATCTTTTTCCCAATTGTCTCAGTGAGGCTTTTTTTGTTTGTTTTTTCCCCTGAATGGCATGGTGATTCCCCTCACCATGGCAACACTTGTTTTCTGAATTGTCTTTTTAAAAAATTAATTATCAGTTTCAAGTTTGAACACAATTCTTCCTTGGGAGTATTAAATAGGACTGTCACCATTTTTGCTACCTGAAATACATTTCTTCAAGTTAGTATGTTACCTTACTAGGAGTATTTCATTTACAGATCAACATTTAATTATGGTTTAGATAAATGTCCCTTCGTGAAAGGATTTTACATAAGCAGACTGAGGAATAATTTGGGACAGGAATGCTTTTATGTGTCCCAATATGTTAAAGAATATTATTTGCTAATTATTGAATTATATTCCTTTTACCTAGAACAGGTCTGGCAGCAGAATTAAATCTGATGTTGCTGATAAATTTGGTTATAACCTATAAATGCATCATCTATTGTACATAAAGAAAAAAATAGACTTCAACGGGTTTAGAGCATATTCCAGATATTGTTCAGACTAGAGCCAATGGATTAATCACAAATTATTTTCAATAAATTCCTTCTCTGTTTTGCATTACACTAGAATTAAAGAGATATAAAATGGAAATTTTCAGATAAATACTATTACTAATATTTCATTGTTAAAAAGTATAAAGCAGATTGTATTAATGTATACTATACACACTTGCATTTTAAATTATGTTACCTGCCATTAATATTTTACTCATTGTTCCTATACGTAATATTTGCAAGCAACAAATGAAGATATCTGGGGAGCATAAAAATCTAAGAATTATTAGTGGAGTATCTCAATTTAAATTTTGTTGTAAATTCATTTGACCAAACTTTTCATTCTTCCTTGCCAACTAATTTGCATGGCCTATAAGAAAAGCTAAAAACCCTAAGTAGTTCATGTTATCTCTTAAATTTTAATATAAAATTTTAATCTTTAAAACATTGAACATTTACAACTTGGAATTTATATTGCTGTATTCTTTCACATTACAAAGGCAGGCAGTCTTATATCATAAAATTTTAAACCAGGAACTGCCATCCACACATTAATAGAGGATGATTTCCTTCTCCTGAGTTGCTTAGTCCTTATCTGCTATGGAGCTGACATTACTGACATCTGACACTGTTCATTCTTCAGTTTAAAAGTGAAAAGCTTCTTAGAAAGAAAAGCCTCTCATCCATTTTAATTCCCTAAAGAGTTTATTCCTTTGGGCCAAATAATCACGTGAGGCACCTGTGGTGCAAGTGTTAAAGGAACCATCCTGAAAACCCAGCCGCAGCTGTGCTGTAATCACTGAAGTGTGCCCAGGGCATAATGGCACATTAGGTCGGCATTGATCTTGCCAGGTTATGAGGTCTCTTACAGAATATGGCAGACTTTTTTTACAGAAACCCATGGAGCAGAAATTGCTACTTCTAAGCTAATTCATTTTCAAATTACCATCCGATTGTGACTGATGACCTCACTACAAATCCGCTTATCTACCTCCAACCACTCAACAAGCAAAGGAGAATCAATCCTCATTTCCCTTTATTTTCAACTCTTTACAGAAAACTCGGCTTGTCATTCTTAGTCACCTTTAGTGTCACTGCAGCTGTGGAGATAAGCATGATAAATGTTAAATGCTGCCTAATTGTCAGTGCTTATTTTGAAGGTTAAGGTGGGAAAGTAGAATATGTGTTTAGTATGACACATACTTTAAGATTTGATTTTAAAATTACTGCTATAAATTACGGCTAGTTAAATTAATTTATTTTAAATAATTTATTCAGATTGGAGTACATTGAATGCCTGATTAAAAAAAAACACATCATTACAAAATGGTGCTATTCCTTGGTAAAAACCCTGAGTCCAGTTTAATCACCTGAGTAGATAAAACTTGAAACATTTAAGAGGAGACCTTTTATTTGGCAGGGCTGGGAGGGTGAGAGGGGGAGGTAAATGAAGGCAATGCTCAATAGGTTATTTAATTAAAGGTGTTACCATGTAAAAAACATGTAGGAGACAGAAAACACAAACTACCATCAACCAAAAACTATTCCTAATTTCTCCTCAACAAACTTTATCACAGAAGGTAACAGTAGTGACTTTACGATCTACAATATTTGGTAGTTTCAAGAATGTGTAAATAAAGTATGCATGAAAATGATACTGACTTTCATCACTTTCTATTAGAAGATTATAATTAGCTGTCACTTTCAAAAGCTTTTTGATGTATTTTAAAAGTCAATGTGTAGCACATATTTTTTAGGTTATTTATATTGTGAAAAATATCATGCTTGGTTCTCTGAAAGTCTTTTATGTAGGCAGCTAGTAGGAAGCTAATTGGTGAATATATTAATGTATGTGTGTGAATATTCATTTACATATTTCTTGAATCAAATTATATACAAGTAGCAATTTGAAAACAGTTGTAGTAAAACTGTGGGATGTCTGTTTACTAATGCATTGGACAAAGCAGTAGTTCTAAAAACCTCAACCTTGGCAGCACGATGGATGAGGCAGAGAAAGAATTATGTCCATATCTATAATTAAAGCACATATTTTTTAATGTTTCCATCATGAATGTAATCAAAATTCAAACATCTGGGCCAGTCATTGCTGTGAAGCCTCATCCTAGCTGGTTTATTAGTAGTGCCCTGGGATGGACTGACATAATTACCTACTCAAAGCCAGGTTAGCAGCACTTCAGTTCCTTGAAAGAATATCTTGTCATAGGAGTTGGAGTTACTTTCTCACAGAGATGTTATGGCTTCCATTTGAACATTAATCAATAGTGTTGCTTATATTTGGTATATGGACTAGGGAAAATCAAGTAAGATAATAGTACCTATTCCCACCTACCTACCAGTAGTCGGGATGAAAGATACCAAATTAATTCACAGATTAAAAAGAAAAATACAAAAAAATCTACTTTGGTTTAAAATATCTTAATTTTAAGAGTAACATTATCAACTTCCCGATTACTGACATGAATGAAGGGGGAAGAGCCACCGGTCTATAAATGACAAACAATTAGTCATCTAAAAAAATATTTCAAGTGCATCGATCTCATTATTTTCCAGAATATTTATATGTTTTGTTAAAATATTGTCAAACAAAATCAATATGTGTTTACCTCCACTAGTGAATATATAAGAAGCTACATAAGGGAAAAAATTAAAACTAAATTCCCTGTGTCAAATCCTTTCCCCACACCTCAGGTATCTAGGGTCAACAGCACCCTCTTCCATATCTTTCTTCACACGAGGAAAACATATAAACCTACATTATGTTTATATCTGTATTATGTTTATAATATAGGCATATATTTCATACAGATTGAGTTTTATATTATCTGTTAAAAAACAGTATTATAACATAAATGTTGTTTAGCAGAATGGTTTTTCCATGAAACATATATCATGAACAGGCCTCTAGTCAAATGCATACAGCTCACCTGTACTGTTTAACAACATGTAATATTCAATAGTATGAATTAAAACCACATGACTTAACTCTTCTGTGGTAGTGAACTTTTGGATACTCCTGGGGGAGGTTATTTACTTTTGTCATTGTTTATTTGTCCTAGTTGTTTGTTAATGGTTACTTTATTAAAATGTATACATTTTTATTTTAGTACACATTTCTTAATTAGTTTTCATGAATTCATGGCCATTTGGATTCCCTCCAGCAATAGGCGTGCCTACTTCCTGGCACCCTAGAAAACATTGACTAGTTTTGCTCTTTCTAATTTTCACAAACCTGATGGAAGAAAAACGGTATCTTGTTACTGTTGTAATTGGCTGTTCCCCATTAGTAACCTTTAGCATCCTTTGATATGTTTGCTGCACATTATAGCTTTGTCTGCTATAACTGCCTATTTATATGCTTTGGCCAGCTTTATATTAGGTTTTTTGTCTATGTTTATCACCATAATTAAATAAATTAAATTCCTATGTTCTTCTCATGGGAGTTATATGAAGGCTAAGTAAAAACTGAGAAGTAGGCACTCTGCCATCTTAGCACTTAACGTATTTTATTGCAAATTTTACTATATTGCTCCCATGATGACATTCTTTTGGTTGTAGGACACATATTTTTAATTCTATTTTACCAATAATTTATCGTAATACCTGGTATACTCTAAATATAGCAGAAATGAATGTTGAACTTATAAAATGGTAAGAAAGGTACATCTTCAATTAAATTGCCTAATACTTGAGACAATTCATGTATCCCTAACAGAAAGTTGTTCAGAAAATACCTCTAAATTACTGGTTTGCTCAATGTTTTTTACAGCTTTATTGATCTATAATTGACATAAAACATTGTGTAAGTTTAAGCAGTACAACCAAAAGTTTTGCTACATGTAAGCAGTATTGTGAAATTATTACCACAATAAGGTTAGTTGACACATCCATCAGTTCACATAATTACCACTTATGTGTATATAATGAGAACATTTAAGATCTATTCTTTTAGCAACTTTCAAGTATATAATATAGTATTGTTAACTACAGTCACCACGCGGTACATTAGATCCCCAGAACTTATTTATCCTATAACTGAAAGTTTGAACCCTGTAAGCGAAATCTATTTCCCCCACCCTTCTTCCCAGGTAATCACCATTCCACTCTGCTTCTGTGAATGTAGCTTTTTTAGATTCTATATATAAGTAAGATCATACAGTATTTGTCTTTCTCTGTCTGGCATTACAATTTTGGTTGCTTATCTTGAAACCCTTTTTCTTACCTTCACAATTCCTCCATGGGGCTAAGACTAGTTTAGCTTCAAGTTGAAATCTGTGAGTATAGAATACTAGGGGCCCTTAGCTTCTCACTGCTTTCTGTAGGACCTTTGTAGAATACACATTTATGAATGTTAGTTTTTTTTATTTTCCTTACTTTTAGTATTATGTTCATTTTACCCAAACTTGGCAATTGAGGATTGTGTAGAATTTCACTAACACAGCTCAGATGTGCATGATCTCAGCCTGTGGGATGTGAAAGGATTTAATGTAGAAGGTGCCACCTAACCTCAGAGACTAGATAACAATTAGTGTAAGACTATTTCTATAAGACAACAGCCCCTTGATTCAAAATATACTTAATAAAAATGCTTATAATATCATTTTATTGTTAAATGAGTGACACTAGGTTTGTTATTTTTGTTGGATATTCTTGAACTAAGTCATCAGGTTGTGTAAGTAAAGATTTCCTTCATTCACAAAATTTGACTACTATAATTTATCTTTTGCTGGAGGCAAAACTCTTCATATGAACTAATTTTTAAAGGTGGGAAATAACTGAAATGAAGTCCACATGTTTGCAGTAGAAAAAGTGTCTTTATAGCTTTCCATTTTTCTTGTTTCTATACTTAGGCTTTCTGTATACTGTGTTTATTTGGGACAAGTCATTTTGTTCCTCTGTCATCATTTCTTTGATTCTTAAATTAATTGCACAGAGTGATCTTGAAAAATTCTTCCTGCTCTAACTTTGCTCTCTTTAGTAAAACAACTCAACTAGTAAGTAAACACATTTGTAATTGTGCCCTTTGATATATACTTAAATCAAAATTTTAGAATATATATACTAGGAGTGCCAAAAAAATGTATACAAGTGGACAATTTGGTCAACATTGCTCAAGCAGTAATTTGCTGTAATCAGAGGTGTCTGGATGCTGATGGTAACCACTTTGAACACCTCTTGTAATTGCAGAAGTCAAACGTGACTTGTATTCATCTTTTGTTATTGGTATATATTGA
>NW_017732141.1:245474-320180 GCF_001890085.2 Hipposideros armiger | reverse complement strand
ATATATATATATATATATATATATATATATATATATATATATATATATATATATATATATATATAATATGACCTTTTACATATATTTTACATGCCGGAATTTGTATCTTGCCTGTAGTGGTGGTTTCATGGGTGTACACCACTGTCAAAACTCAGAATTAGGTCCTTTAAAAAAATGCAGTTGATATTACTTAAATTATCCTCAGTAAAGTTAGTAAGGAGAAATGAATATATAGAGAGCCTCCACCCAAAGAAACTATATACATCTCAAGGAATGAACAAAGATGAAAGTTCTATGCAATGTTTTGTCTTTTGCATATATATCAACAAATATTTAGCCAGCCATAAAATGTCATTCCCTGAATAGGGTTGTGCCCTGAGGTAGTGTTCCTATTCACTATGCAATCTTTCTTACTCATTTATTTTTACCCACTGACAGGCTTTCCCTTGTGAAAGAAGAGATTGCCACTTCTTTATTTTGCCTACACAAATATAGAATTCTAGAATTAGAGTTTGGGGTTGGGTCTCTGTAACTTGTTTATCTCGTCCTTAGTTTCCTAAGTGAACAATTAAATGATCTCTTAAATTCCTGCAGGCTCAGTAATTTTGTGAACCAAAAAACATTTAGCCCAGATTATAAAAGATAGGGGGGAAAAAAAACAACAACAAAAAAAACTTTGAGAAAAGAAGAAATGATTAGTCAGAAAAATAAATAAATGATTCAGCCTGAAACTCTGGTAGGATATGTGTAAACATGAAAACAATGAAGTTTTTCAGAGATAGGTAACATTCCTCTCCTACTTTCGGCCATTCCAATCCCACCCTCGCTGGGTGCAGAGGAGGTTAGGCATGTGCTAGATTCTCTCTGGGGCAAAACCACACCTCTCCGCACTGTTTCCGACCCGGTAGGCACTAATATCTGACCCAAGGCCATGAAGTGAGAGCTTGCTGGTTTCCCAGGTCACCAAGGGTTTCTTGTTACTAAAGCTGACTGTGAGCTCAGTTCCAGCATGATTTTATTAGCATACTTGTACTCTCTTCCTTTCTTTCTTTCCTTTAAAAATATCTAGAGAATTCTCTGATAAGGAAAAGATATTCAAATTCCTTGAAAAATCTTAGAAGTGGTTACAAAACAGATTGAAATACCAATACACTACAAGCTCAGAGAACCTATTTAAAATCAAAATTAAATAACAACTAGGGGAACACATTTGATCAAAAGGACCTTGATTTTAAAAAAACCTTTATCCTTTAAATATTGACATACTTAGAGAATTTTAAATGTTTGAAATTATTTTGTTTTAACTCAATTCACAAGCAACATATCTAGATAGAGAGGTAAATAGATAGATATAGATATAAATATAGATATAAAAACTTCTTAGTCTTTTTTTCAGTCACTCATTAAATAAATATTATCTGTCCCTTAAACTGGCAGGTGGGGGCAGATATAAAGAAGAAAAAACATGTTTCACCTTAAAAAACATACAATCTAAAACAGAAAAACAAGACAAACTACCATGAAAAAAGTAGAACACTTTGAAAAATAAAAAGTAGTTTGAAATTAATCAAAAGAAGAGAAAACTATATTACATTGTATATTTAAAAATTCAATTAAAAATATCATAAAATATTCCAAAATATGTAAAAATTGTAAGCAAGTAAAATTAGGTATCACTAGTCCCAACATATAAATAAGAAAATTAAGTAAAGCAAAATATTTTTTTAAGGTTACATGGTAATTCAGCTTGGAAATCAAAAACCATGTGAGTCAAGAGTATAATTTAATTCTAGTATATGAATCACTTCCCTACATAACAGACCAAAGTTATTCAATACTCATATAAGAATGAACCTCAAATAGAATAACAAATTATATATACTACTCTTGACCTTTTCAGCATTCTTATTTGTATCTTCTTCCTCCTCATCCACACATTCTCAATTTTCCTCTCTAGTTAATATGAAATTTAATCCTATCCTTCTCTCTTCCAAAATCAGTACATCATTTTCTTAACTATAGACTCTTTAATGGCCTTCTTTTTTTAATGAATTCTTGAAATCTTTGTCATGAGCTTTCTAGTAAGGTATATATTTAATCTAGAATTTGTTTAGAATCAAATACACATGGAGCTGTGTCTAGGGAATAGCCAATAATTGCAGAACTATTCTCAGATTCAGGAAGGAAAAAAAAAAAGTCAGTTCTTTTTACTGGCATCCCCTAAGCATATAAGCCAATAAATAAAATTAGCAGGACAAGCAAAATACATTGTTCGTCTACTCATATAAATGGTTATTTATATTAAATATGTCATAATACATATGACATGCTAATAATTAATCTTCAGGTTGCTTCTGTTAAAAAAGGGGAGACATTAAGGAAAAGAGTAACCCTGTCACTGAGAGAAACATTGATTTAAAAAAAAAATAGTCTCAAGGCTCCCCATTTGGGATGACCAGATCGCATTTTCCAACAAACTGGTATTTACCTATCCCAGATTGTATTTGTATCACTCCAAGCCTAGAATCATAAGTTCAATTCTGCAAATAGTTCTATTAGATATCTGGAAGATTTTAATCAAATTTGCTACTCTGACTTTTAAATATTCATTAGCTGACTAGCATTCACTATACCATTTCAATTCAATGTGTACATTGTTTGTTGTATTCAGTAATTTAAGACATCCAAATGGTCTGTTGATGATTTTAAAAATTAATTTTAAAAATTTGGCTTGATCTTCAAGTATACATTAAAATGAAAAGATGGTAATGATATTGAAACCAAGTCTACGTATGACTTTGGCCTTTATAAATTTGGAACAGTCTTTAATTAGTACGATAAAATTTACTTTGTAACCCTTACTTCCTTTATCGATACCCTATGAGGCAATTATAATTGGAAAATCAGAAGATTCTTATTGCTGAAAAAGAAAGTAAAGGTTTAGTATTTGTGTTCATGATGTACTAATGAAAAATGGTATCCAGGAAATTAGTATTGTGGAAGGTTAGAAATTAATGTAGTCCAATAATGATAACATATATAAATAAATATGTTTGTATGTGTGTATGTATTAGAGAACTGGCAATACAAAAATCATATTTTGAAGTCTTTATTATCCTACAAATACTAAAAATACAAAATATAGCCCTGTAAAAAATTAAAAATTCATACTTACTTGATATTAACTTTAACAGTTTCAATGTAGATGTCAAATCAGTGAATTTTCACTTTATGTGACAAATGTTTTGCATATGTAAATGATGTTTCCATACATCAATTATAATATAGTTTTCATGAAAAATCTTTTTTCCTTGATACTAAATATGAAAAACCTAGATAAAAATGCATGTGTTCACATTAAATAGAAAGAATCGCCTAATTAAATCCAAAGGACCCAATAAAATTGGGAACGCTGTAGTTTTACTAAAATCAAAATCAAAATAAAATTGATAAATAATTTTTTTCTACTCAAAGACCCAGAAAAGGGAAAACAAATTAATTTGGTTTTATTTCTTACCAGTCCCATATGCTACACACAGATCTTTAAGTGTATGTTTTAATTCCTTTGTTCATGCCCTCTAATAACAATTTTGTCTAATACTAATATATATAACACAATTGAAAGGTAGGCCTAATGTTGCTAAATTTTCTTCCTACTTTTTACAAAGTAAAAAGAATGGTTATAGTTAAAGAGGGTTTAAAAATAATGTATATGGATTTAGATTTCCTAACTGTATTTTATTTTC
Organism: Hipposideros armiger; assembly: GCF_001890085.2. Taxonomy (NCBI): domain Eukaryota; kingdom Metazoa; phylum Chordata; class Mammalia; order Chiroptera; family Hipposideridae; genus Hipposideros; species Hipposideros armiger. Next base: position 316,434 of record NW_017732141.1, on the reverse strand, counting down.
AGGGTAATATTTCAGTCTTACATCTTAGGTCAAAATTAAGATAGCATAACACATTAAAAACTGACTCCGCCCTCTGTGCTTGGCACTCAAGCCTTTGAATGGATTCTAGTTGATAGTAACCATATGTGGTCCAGGAAATGTAGAAGGAGCAAGCTAGCCAAAGAATCTTTCTGGATGGCAATCTGCCCACACACTAACTACCTCTGCTCTGTGGCTCCTGGGGAACATGGCAAAACCACTCTAATTACTAAGTATGAAGATTTTTTTAAAAATGAAAATAGTAGCAGTCCAAATCCTGACATTTTGAAGTGGTAATGTGGCTTTCCTACAAAATTTTTTTTTTAAATGTTGGAGCCCTCCCATTTTCTGAATTGCTCCACAGAATGGAAGACTATATAAGTAAAAACCTAAATTATGCTTAATTTTTAAAATCATCTTCTAAATTATATGCCAAAGAAAGGTACTAGTATATTAAAATGTCCAACAAAACTTATTAACATGCAGACATGTGCATATTTTAAAATCTCTTACCTCCTTCCAGAAAAACTTCTTAACTTCTGAGGTAAAAATTGTTCAATCCAGCTGGTTATTTTAAGTACCTGGACACTTTTAAGTACCCTATAAAAATAAACAAGTTCAACTTTAGAATTCAATATAAATCAGAGTTAGTAATCAATTAATAGGTGCTCCACTAAATTAATTTAGTCAAACAACCTCAATGCCTTGCATAAGAAAAATGTAGTGCAGGAAGGAAAAAGGTATTATGGGAGGCAGACACTGAATTTGACAAGCGTTTCACTCTGGCTCCTCCAAACAAATTACAATTGGTCGTCACTAATTGGATTTGAGGAACTTTGAAATAATTCATTATTTAGGCTCTGACTCTGCTAAAGAATAACTGATTTATTTGAGAATTAGTTGAAACTCTAACACACTCTATTGATTTGTTCTTAATGCTATGATGTCATTAACATTTTTCACTACTGATGATGAAAGGCTCACACTGACAACCCAGCTAAGCAGTAATTTCATGGCACTGCTAGCAAGTAACTGGATTTCACTTTCACAAAAGCTTTTATTTTTTCCTGAGTAAAGAAAATATACCATATGTGAAAAGTAAATAGTAATTTTGAATTTATAAATTTTTTCAAATATAAAGTAAAAAACATGCTTTGAATATTTTTGTTTTACTAAAATTGATGCTTTATAACATTAATCATTTACTAGTTCATATTTGAATACAGAGTAAAAACAATTTAGAAAACAAAATACAGACAATTCAGATCCAGGCCAAAGACATAATATTATCTCATTTGGGAAAAAAAAAAAGTATGCAATGGAGATTCATTAGCTAAGTATTAACCTTATTAAATAATATGAATCTTATTCAAGTCAATAAAAATAGAGTAATACAGTTCTGAACTAGTATTTCTCTTATACTTATTTCTGATCCTATTTTTACTGTACATTTTTGAGAAAAATACACTATTATACATTACAATATCTTGGAGAAATATAGAGTATATTATCTATATCCATTAATGCAATATGTTTTTGTTGGATTGCTTACTATGTAATAGGATTAGAAACAACTTAAAGAATTAAGCAAAACATTTATGCTAACTGGGTAGGTAAATAAACAGATATTCCATTACACCGAACATATATGCTAACATTGAAACTCCATTGTCAATACCTCATGAAATAGTCCTTGAATACATACATCACAAGATCGTGAAATCATTTTATGGCAGTTATAAGGTGGAAAACAAGATCTTTTGTGGGAGAGGAATCAAGTAACTCAGTGACTATTGCTTTTGGAGACTCATCTGTGGGATATTGACACTACCATACTATATTACAAGAATGGAGTTGGAGAGAGCGACAATAAGCTAAAACAAAAATCTTAGTGACAGAGGGAAAGTGACCAAAGGTTGGTGGAATACCTATATAAAGAGAAATAGCAGGTGGTATCTACTGCCATGAGATTATAGCAAGGAGGTTTTTAGGAAGGAGACTGCTCTGTGACATTGAAGAGCAAAGAGAACATTGCCCCATCTTAGTCTCAGTGATTTAAGTGGTGTCGTAGGGTAATAGCCATCTCTTGAAAGCTAGCACAAGAAGCAGGACCAACAGAGAAGAACCAGGCTGCATTCAGAGAGAAGATAATGGGAAAATACATACAGCACTTGAAGATAAAGGGGCTTTGTTCCCGAGTCTGGTGAAAGGGTATCAGGAGACAGAGAGGATTAGGGGATGAGGTTTGGAGATGTATCAGGAATGACCTCAAAGTTCTGGGTAGTTTTGGGTTATTGACATAAAATGAGGAAGCGAACATGATGAGTCTAATCCTGACTTTCTCAGAGATATGGTGTAAGGGCCTGTCAGAAGTGTTTAGGGGTTCAGGGTGTCCACTAGACTCTTGATGATAATGCTATCTCACCCAGCAAAGGATGTGTGAATTCCTCTTGACTTCCGATGGATACCTTTGGGCTAACCCATGGGCTGTTTTTCCATTTGTTTATTTTCCCTCCATCAGTGATGGCCTATAGATGAAGAATATATGTCACCTGTGGGCTTCCTTTTGACTTACACAGAAAGCAACCTATAGCTAGTCTAGAGGTCAGTTCACACTAAGCGCATTTCCAAGCTCTTGAGCACTGCTGATGGTGGCCTCACTCCTGGAATGTTTCTAAGTCTTCTGCATATGTAGATCAAAAGGACTTCAGAGGGGTTATCAGAATACTTCAGCATTCTGATCTCCTCCTGACTTCCACTACTGGAAACCTAAAGAGAGGGAAGCTTTGTTCCAAATATAAGGCCTCCATTTTTTATATATTGGAATTTTCTCTCCTCCCGATCTTAGGAGTGTTCTAATTATTTCATAAAGAGTTCGTAAACTTTCACTGGTCTGATTGTTCATAACTGATGTAGATACTTATTAGTAATTCAGTAAATGCTTATAAATAGGAACTATTTTAGGCAGCAGTGACAAGCAATTGAAGTGCCTGGCCTTAGGGCACTTGAACTTTATACAAACAATAAAACAAATCATATGCAAATCTTGCATTATATAAGGTCAAGCAATGGTAAGTGCTATAAAATAAGAGGATAGAAGGTGGCCGGGTAATAATTTGCTTGGAATGGTCAGGGAAGTTCTCTCTGAGTTGGTGACATTTTACCTGAGGTTTGAAGGAAGAAATCATGTGGATATCATGGGAAAGAATATTCAAGACCAAAGGAGCAATAAATACAAGCTCCGAAGCAAGATCATGCTTAGATTGTTCCAGAAATAGCAATATAGTCAGTGAGTAATGAGTGAGAGGGGAGTGATAGGAGGAAGGTGGAAAGGCAAAATATAATTGTCACTATATACAAATTTGAAATGATGAACAAATATACTACAAACATTGGTTAAATCTATGCCATGAACACAATTTCCTAATTGACAACAGCACATTGGTCAAATGAAAATATTGTAAAACACCAAACCAACAACAAAAGGTTATGGATAATATGATTAAAAGAGTTTACTTACACAGTGGAAATTTCATAACTTTGCTTATCTCTATATAAAATTGACTACAATGGCACCATCATGTTGGTCAAAAAAATTTTTACTCTAACACATGGAATACTTTTTAACTCAATAGTTACAACTACAATTAAAATGTACTGGTTTGGGCAAATGAAAATATGCATCTTCTCTGATAATATAGAGAATCATCTGGTACACATGAGTTTTTACACTGATCTTTGGGAAGATTATATGAGCCAAGTAGGCACCTGCAGATACAAAATATCAGCTCTAACCAGTTCTTTGTTTCAATTCACACCATATAATTTTTCCACAAGAAAAAAATCCATCGCAAAGGGTTCCATTAGTGTCAGATAATGATTCCTAACCAGCATACTTTTAACTTGTTCTAAAATGATAGCAAGTAATGAAACTTAAATGGGAAGCTCCTATTGCAAATAAATTGTCATTCTTCATCTTATCTATTTCTGTTCTTTGATCCTGGTATTCTCTTGGAAACTCTAAAGGAGCTGTGACTTTGACAAATCTGCTAGTTCCTACAGGGATGTACTAAGAAGAAATGTAAAATTTTACTCTCTGCTCTACTTGTTTTCATTAAGCAATGATTTACTAGGAGTTAGCTGAATTGAAACTTACATTGGTCATTCTCTTTAAAAATAACATAGTAAATTCATTAGGAAGACTTAAAACTGTCATTAATACTTCCAGAAAATTTCATTACAAATTTAAAACCCTTCTCTCTCTCTCTCTCTCTCTCTCTCTCTCTCCCTCTCTCTTTCCTCTCTCTGTCCTGTCTTAACCCTTCTTTCCCTCCACCTCTCCTTTTCTGTTTCTCATGAGAGAATGGGAAGATGAGGTAATTTGGAAAATCGATATGAGTAAATTAAAAACTAATCAATTGAGGTTTAATTTATGATGCAAAATTTCAAGTGATTTTGATTGGAATTAGTAGATGTACTATATTTCAAATAACTTGAAGATATGTGCTGTCATTATTTAAATTTTACAAAAGTGTATAAATTTAGGTAACTTCAAAGATTCTTAAGTTTAATTATAAATTTCTACATTTTATTTATTAATAAATTTAGAAATATTTATTAAATATAGCCAATATGTCAGGCAATATTTTAGGTACAAAATTGAAATATGCATGCAGCTAAAATATAACCTCTTGGAAACAGGGACTTGTTTTTTATTTGCCACAATATCTCCAGTGAATAGAACAATACCTGCCAGAGTGTAGCCTTTAAGTTATATAGGAAGTATATATTTTAAATAAATGTATGTGTATTAGTCAATATATATTTGAGTAAATGAATATATGTGTTCCCATCTTCTTTCTTTTATTTTACAGGGAGGGTCAGACAACTGTTTTAGTGATTGCAGTACAATGTGATGAATATAATAATGGTTATATAGACTGAATGCTCAGGAAGTATAGAGGTAAGAATAGAAATCAGACTTCGTGGATGTCCAACGTTCCCAGTATAGGAACAGAAAATCAAAGGTGCATAGTTAAGATTCAGAGCTCACACATCTGGGGCTGATCTATCATTAGGCACTATAGCAAACTGCTCAAGTAATAAACATATACTTTTCCAGGTCTCTGAAAAACATTTAATTGTGAAAAATTATATGTCTTCTAGAATATAAAATTTCTGCAAATCATAAATTAAGAAATATTTAAATGAATGCCTATTAAATTTAACCTCTCAACTTTGTTATTAAACTGAAAGATTTTTATAGTTAAAAATCTATTATTCTGCAAGTATCCCCAACTATGGATTATTGGGAAAAAAAATCACAGAAAATGATGATAAAATGAAAGCACAAATTTATTAAGTACTTTCAAATTTTTAAAACAAAAAAATGCTTAATGTGGGACAAAGGTAGGATTTAATATATTTCAAATGCTATAAAAACAAAGAACGTACACGTAAGGCTTCAAAAGACCTAAAACAGGCCATATCATCCAGTCTTATACGGGTTCTGACATAGGCTAAAAATAAATATAATTTATTCAAAATATTTGCATGGAATCTATCCTTTCAGTAAGCAATTTCTAAACCCCAAACTATCATTAATCATCTCCAGAGTAGAATAAAGACCTGAAACTAAAAACTTCATCATTTTTATATTTCAATGACATAATCCCACTGGTAACAGATCATTCCTAAAGGTTTTTTAAAAATATTATACTGACAACAATTTCCCCCTTAGAAAATAAACAGAAATTCCACGAACTATTATAGAATTAATTACATACAATTAAATGCTTGAGTTCACTCATATTAATAATGCTATCTTATAAACTTTCATTCACATATATCTCATATATGCACATAATTTACATTCATATGCATTTTATAAAATATACACTATTATATACAACACATATGTATGCTTATGCATACACACAGGCATACACAACCACATACACACTTCTTGGAGAATCCTTAGCTGACTTGTACATACATTGTTATGTTTTACTTAGATAGACGTTAAACTTAAATCACCCAATTGCTTAATACAAAGAACATTTTCGGAATCGCTATTTCCTTCTGAATATACATGATTACTTATTTTAAACACATAAAATCCCTTATTTTGAATAGACATGATTCCTTAGAAGGCTTTGAATCTTTCTATTATTTCTTAATCCTAATTATAAACATTATTGGTACAAACATTTTTGAAGCTCCTGATGTCTGTGACATCTCCCATTCTAAAGTTATTCGTAGTGTGAATTTATTTTTTATTTGAAACATTGTGAATAAAATATCAGATCTCTTTGACCACACTGGCCACTTCATTCTAATTAGATCATGCGTTATTATTTATTTTACTTTTTGATACTATCAGCTGTGATATACTTTTTAATACTTATTTTCTCTCAAATCCTATTGATGGTCAAATCAAAAGAATCTAATTTTGAGAGTAAAACAGTAGAAATTATATGAAGAACGAAATTATAGGTTTGTAAGTCCTTTCACTTAAGCTATTTGTTTTGCAATTCTGTAAAAACAAAAATATTGATTCATAGTCACTTGGGAATAAATCAAATTCTTATTGTCCTCTTCTGTGCTTTAAACATTTTAAAAATAAGCTTTTATTTTTTAAATTACCCGTTAAGAAACAGATTTCTCTCTTTCTCAAGTTAAATGGAGCCATATTCAGTTTTACACTTAAAGTAATAAGTAAAACTGTGTTTGTTGAGTGAGAGTGCTTATAATGAATCAAGAGAGACAATCTTTTTTACAAATATAACACTTAACATTTCTACCCTTGAAGTATGTCCCATAGTTTCTGAATTTCACTTGAGACCTGGCCCTTGTCCTAAAACATTTTGATAGTCTGCTGTCTTTAAAACAACTCTGATAATTAACTCAGTAATTCTACGTAGTTTTGTAATTAGTTGAAGAGGTAAGATTTTAATTAAGACAAAAATTGTTATACATCTATGATTTAATTTCTTAGAAAGATTCGGAACATAAAAATTAAAGACATACATTTAGGTAACTTGTACATTGCATATTACAAGATACTCTATTTTTTCCCAATTATTATGTAACATTATTTTACCAAAGCAGGTAGCTATTATGCTCATTTTAGTCATATCAACAAGTCAAATATTTATAAGCAACATCAACATAATTAGTTCCATTAGAAAAAAAATGATTATCCAAAAATTTCAAGCAACTGCTATGTATTATACTCAATAATCAGCAGGTCTCAGTCACATAACCTCACATTCTACGTACTTTCAAGCATTATCTCTTGTAAGACAAATATGTAAGATTGCATTATTATCAAAATATTTACATCTCTTTCCTACAATTTTCCTCCTTATCAGGAAGGCTATACTTCCCACTCCTTTGACTTCCAGCTTGGCTATATTTGCTTTGGCAAATAAAATATGAGTGGAAGTGACATGGGATATTTCTGGGCAGAAACTGTAGGGGTCACAGTGTGGTCTGTCAATCACCCTTTTTCCTGGGATACAAGTTAATTCTTAAATCTGGGTACAAAATAATGGGATTCCAGGCTTAAGGCCCCAGGTTTAAGAATTAACTTGTATCCCAGGAAAAAGGCTGATTGGCAGATCACACTGTGGCCCCTACAGCTTCTGCCAAAAGAATGTATACAAGTGGGCACTTTGGTCAACATTGCTCAAGCAGTAGTTCGCTGTAATCAGAAGCATCTGGACGCTGATGGTAACCACTTTGAGCACCTCTTGTAATTGCAGAACTCAAACATAACTTGTATTCATCTTTTGTTATTGGTATATATTGGGTATTATAATTTTAATAGTTTTCCTTTCTTAAAATATGTCTACATTTTTTTGGCACCCTCTGTATAGCGAGTGATATCAAAAAAAAATCCTTATTGTAGTGCCATTAATTACCTCAGCATAACTTATCTTCTGCTAATTGATATAAAATTTGGTGTTGAGAAGTAAAGTATTACAGTAACAAAAATCTACATTATATGATATCAGCTCTAAGGTCAGGCAGTAGGTGGTGAGAACAATTTTATTGGGGGTGGAATGATGGCAACTCATGTAATGCGACAGAAAAACATTTGGTTAAACTGTAAAAATTTGGGAAGCAGAAAATGCCCTGAATTAGCTGTGGTTTCAAGCCGTGGTCAAGCCTCCATTGGTAATGGCTAGTTTGTAAGCACAGTCAACATGAACAGAGAGACTTGAAATTACAGGCCTTGGAACATTGAAAGATGAGGCTGATTCTTACCTCCAATTAGTAAGAGAGAAAATTGTGGAAAGTTTTGAGTTACAAAAGATAATTACAACTCTGCCTCTTAGCAAAAAGCAAATCAAGAAACGGTGTGACTTTCACTCTTTGTGAAAATCTCTGCACTGAATAAGGTAGGAGCCAGTAAATATTCTCCAATGGACAGAATGGATAAGAGGAAGTAGAATAAAACAATGGTAAACGTCTTCTAGAAGCCCAATAAGCTCAAGGGACCTGACTTGAGAGAGAAAACCATGGAAGTGATTGTGCATGGTTGTGAATAAAGTAAAATACTATAAGTAAAAAGCCTACTATGTTTTGAGAAAGTTGTACTGCCAAATAAGCCATCATCCTGGAATGAAAGGGAATGTGAGTGTTCAAGATTTAAAATAAACTTTAGGCTTCCTAATAGTCTACTGGCAGTAAAATTAGGCTAAGAAAGCTGCTTATCCTGTACAGGAGAATATTCTACAGTGTCCTCTTCAGTTAATGCCAAAGAAGGAGAATGCTGAGAAACAGCTGCCAGAGGGCAGAGCTAGTACCCATGGAGAGTAGCAGGCTAAACAATGGCTGGCAGGCATCAGAACTGGGGACCAATCAGGAAACTTTCCCCACAACCAGGAAAGAATCATGCCCATTATAATTTCAGATTGCTCTGATCTACACGGTGACTACTATGTGCTTCACTTCTTCCTCTTCTGATTAAAAGTATCTTGCTGCTTCACTATAGCGTATTATGAATGTGCAGGGAGGGGGTGGTTAGGGACGAGAGAGTATATAACTGGTTCTTTTAAATCCCAGTTCTTCAGATTAAGAACCTCATCTAGGCTATCAAGAGGTTCTAGACATGAGTCTGATGCTGTGATTAGATGGGACTTTTGTGCATGTAAGAGAGGGAAGTGAATATTTGTGACCAGACTGTGGTAGATTTGTATTATTGTTGAGGTAGGTGCAGTTGCTCTCTGCTGGGCCAGTCCCTGCAGGAAGATTCGACTTCCAGGACCACTGATTTTATACATAATCATATGAGTTGCTTTGAGCAATGACTTGTAACTGCAACTAACATGGGCCACATCTGAGCAGAAGTTTTAAAAGCCAGCTCCTGGTTCTACTTTTGCTCTATTCTTTCTGCTGTGAGATTAGTAAATCTCCGATAGGGTTTGCTTCTTCATTTTAGAATGAGCAGAGCCTAAACTGTCCCATGATGGACATACAGCATGTGTAATATAAAACTTTGTTATTATAGAGCCACCTATATATTGAGATTTACTGTTACCATAGAACAACTTAGTGTAGCCTCAATAATTGAACAACACAGTAGAAAGTGCACAGAAACAAAAGGTGTAGAGAAAGCAGCCTGTCAGAGAAAATAGTCACTTTTGTTCAGCCAAGCAATTCCTGCTTTAGAAAGGACTAATTTTATGTCCTGTTTTACTACAAAAGGAATTCTAGGGAATTGGCACATGAGACCTGGTCAGAAAGCCATTTTTTTTTTTCTAAATAAAAGTTGGTTTTCTCTGAATATAAAAAGAAGAAAAGAACAATGCAACACTAATAGAAAAAAGTACTTCGACTTTTAAAAATCTCATAATAAATCCTTTACATTATGAAGAATAAGTAAATAATAAACAAACTGAAAATAATATTATCTGGAGAAGTTTTTGGTTTGCAGTGAATAATTTTCTAACTGCTGTAGCTGCTGGGATTGGATCAGTAAGTCATTCATTTTCAAATGGGTAATCAATGTTAATAAAACCATACAGCAAAAGACTGCAAAGCCTCATAGCAAGTGAAAATTAAAGATACATAAATGTAATAGGTAAATTTGCCAACTCATTGCACAAGGAAAATATGCAAGTGTAGACTGTTAGGCTGAAGCCGACGTGAACTATTCTCCTCCAGATATTTTTAAATTTTGAAGACTTTGGTTACACTAGTGACACCACTGCTGAAGACACAAGGTCCATGGAGGCAAAATATTAAAGTCTATATATTTCCTATTCTTCTTGGATGACTGACACAATAATAAGAGATATGATTTTGAATTGTTTTTAAAATAGCATCTATGCTAATATAGTCATAAAATCATAGGACAGAAAGAAATAATGAGAAAGTATCTATATTGTCTCTGTTAAAACCAGTCTTATAGTAATTTATCTCCTTTTTAAACAATTATGTAGCAATCTTTGGTCTAAAGTGTTTGTCACAATTTATCCTTAATGTGATACAACAATACAAAAAAAAAGGACAATACTGATAAAAGCAATTGACTACATATTCTTGTCATAAACAAGAAAATTTAGCAAATGTTTCAAGTTTATGATTAAGAATTACTTCAAATATTTTTTATAAAAACGTATTTTAATTACATTCAAATAGCTGACTCTGATACCTGAATTTTACAATATTTAAGACATTTTGATGCTATTAATTTTTAATTACAAATTTACCCAATAATCTGATTATTCAATTTAAATATATGCATTGGTTAAAATTGTTGAGATTACTCCTATTTAGTTATTTTGTATCACTATTTGTTTCTTTTTCTTCTTATAATTTCAGGTCTTTTTCCTTAATTTCATTTTCTTATTGTCTTTTGTTATTTATTTTAAAAAGTGCCTCCTGTTTTCAAACCAAACATTTTCTTTTTACCATCTTCTTATATTTTCTTCATTTTCATTTTAAATACATTAACAGAAATAAAATTCTTTGAATTAGAAAGACCACTCACTGCCTTAAGTTTTACATATCTTCCTTAATTTTCAGTATCATTGAAACCAAATGAAAACCAAAATAACACTGATATGAAGAATTATTTGAAAGCAAATCAGTTAATATTTCTAAATAACAATTTAACATCCTTAAACTGAGAAAAGTACTTATTTCACAACACAGAGAATATGGGTATACAAACTAAAAATCCACTCACTTACTAGCCTACACAAATCTTCTTTGGTTTTGCGTCATACAGAGCACATTACTAGCATATAATATCAGTCTTGAACAAGATAAAAGAGGCATTCTGAGTCTATGTATTCAAAGAATTCTTGCAAACATGGAGAGACAGAGAGAATGTTACCATGTCAGAACTCCTGTGCATCTTCTGTCCTATTACTTGCTGCTGGTTTTTTCTAAAGCAGATTTTCAATCTTCCAGAATCACATTCTTTTACTTTATTTTGAAACAGTAATCCAGGAGCAGAAAAATTTTTCCAAAACTGCTAGAGGTCAGTAAAATAAGGGACAGAAGTGGCGGGGTGCCGCCCACCATCAAGCTGATTAAACTGCAGGATCTGCAGTTTGTCAAAAACCTTTTTGCTGCCTCACATTTTCTAAAAATGGAAAAGGTGAAGCTTTCACAAGTAGCGGTCTCCAAATAAACCAGTACGCCCAGCACAAAGCTCGTGATACCAGAAAAAAAAATTTTTTCACACATTAGGAGGTTCTCCTATTAGCTAGCACCCATCATCCTAATAGGACATTTCTCCATATTAATGTGAGATTCTGCTTTTGGACCCTAAAAACTCTTTCCATCCCTCAGGCTACATGTGTCCCAAAGAAGCATTAGTCCCATGTAGCCTTGAGGGAGTTTTATACAAAACTTGTGGAAGTAATGTATAGATTCTCTCCTTGGAAGTCAAAAAGACAAAACAAAACTGGGTCACTGATAACGATTGTTAAACATGGTAAACCTAAGAAAGCACTTTCACTTCCTCCTCTTCATTTAATTTCCTCAGTTTTATCTTGATTTTCTAGAGATAAGAGTGCTATGTCTAGAAAATTAAATATGGGCTGTATGATAGTTATCTATAATATGTATTCAGTGACAGCATACTCTATCACAATTCATTTATTTTTTCCCCTTATCTATGTTAAAGGTAACAAGCAATACATTTTTTTTGAACAGAGGTTTATCAAAGCATTGTTCTACTCTCTTATTTCTAACTTATATCTTAACAAAACTGTTCTTTACCTATGTATCACTATTTTTTCGCTTAAAAATGTTAAAAACAAATATAATCTTGTTATTTGAAAGGTATTATTCTTCATTGTTCCTGGCATATGCTCTTCCTATTCTAAAATCTGCAGTACATTTCACATTCACTATACTTGACTAGTCCTTGTCTCAACATATTTCATCAGTTATTATGGTCGCCGAGTTGCTAATAAATTATTTAAGTGAAATAAGTGTTCTCTGGTGGACAGCATTTCTTAGGACAAACTCCATGGAAATGCAACTGCTTCAGGAAGCCCTGAAACTGCAAAATTATATTAAAAAGTCCTGGTTTCTAAATAAGGGTTGAAATGAATAGTATTTGAAAACATATATTTGCCTCCTAAAAATCAAATAATTTAGAAATATTTGCTACATTTTTATACAGTAAAAGAAACATAATGTGGTCAATGAATTAAACAAAAGAACTTGTTTATCAAATGGCTTTTAGGTCATATCTGAGCCTCTCTTTCCTCACCCATTAAAATGAATCAGTGATAACTAATTCTTAGGCATTTACTATGCAATTATTTTTCTTTTAAACACTGGTAGCATTTAAAAAATAAAATTATGAAAGTTTTTATTTATCCATATTTAGTTGCGTGTTTACTTTAGCTATTAAATGCTAATATCTAATTGATAATCACCAATTATTAACAAAAACTGATTGATCATAATTTTGAAACATAGTTTAAATAAGATCATCATTAAAATCTGTCTTTATCACTTGTTGTATAAATAAATGATTTCTTTCTTTTACATCCAATATGATATGTAGACTAGAACAAATGGACCGGTTGGCATAAAATGACTTCCCTGTACCATTGCATCACTCAATCCCATTGTTCATAGAGCCACCTTTATCACTCTTGTATGTGAATTGTGTGATAGGATGCAATACCACCAGACCTCAATATCAACTAAACCAACTTGCTTGAAATCTAACCACTTAGAAATTGTCACTATATGTTTAGATCACTTGGAAATGTATTGCTTAAAAATATTATGCAAATGTTTATTACAAATGTTACACACTCACCAGATAATACAATAGAGCTAAATTAAATATTAATCTTAATTTAAAGGGACTTCAGGTCTCTTATTTATCACATATATGCTGATTAGTATGGTAATTTCTCATGCATCAGTCACCAAATCCCAGAGTTCAATATAGCAGTAGCTACAGTTATTGTGCATTTATTACAATTCAAAGTCTGTTCAAAGTACTTTATAACAATTAGCTATTTGAATTCTGATAACAGTTAAGTGAGGTTTTAATTCACTTTACAGGTAAGAAAATGCAGGGAGAGAAACTCAATGATGATAATGGAAAATCAGTGACAGACTGATATTAGAAGATTATTTGACCTACTTGCTAAGATTCAGTTCTTAGGCTCTGTGGCCTTTTAACTTTAATATTTTCACCAGTATCAGTATTTCATGGTAAAAGGGAAGCTGGAAGGGTAGGTAGATTTCAGCGTGCTCAGCTTATGGAGTTTGGCCCTGATGAAGTACTTGGCAGTTTTTGTATAAAAAAAAAAAAATTGAATTGGTTTTCCTGAAGTAAGCCGAGTGGGTGACAAACTAGAATAGGGCAGCAAGTAAGAAGAAGGCCATGTTGCCATGCTGAAGATACACTCCATTGACATAAGCAAATAGATTCCTGAGAATCCCAAAGCTTCTTAACCAGTGGTTTACAGAACACCAAGACTCTGGTGTGAAATTCATGTGATCGATGAACCTCAATTGGAAAAGAAAATATTTTTACTAACTTTAACTGATAGTAAGCATTTCCTTCACTTATGAAGGTAGGTAATAAACCACAATGGTATTAGTAACACCTGTGACTGTATCACCAAAATAAATCAGACATTTTCATATCACATTATATTTCTTTCAGATCTTAGAATACCATTTTTACTCATCATTACTTTTAAATTGTGGTAGTATTAGATTTTCTATTAGAGCACCACACAATAAAAAATCCTTGTATAACCTTTGATTCTCCAAAAACTTAGCTATTAATAGCCTACAGTTGACCAGAAGTGTTACTGATAACATAAAAAGTCAATTAACACATATTTTGAACAATTTATGTATTATAAACTGTATTCTTAAGATAAAGTAATATAGAGAAAAGAAAGTTTTCTTAAGAAAATCATAAGAGAAAATACATTTCCAGTATTTATTACAAAAAAAATCTGTATATTTGTGAACCCATGCGGTTCAAATGTGTATTGCTCTGGAGTTAACTGTACTAAATTTTGTGCATTTAAATATATCATTCCAAGAAGTAGTTCATAGGTTCCACCAGGCTGCCAAAGACATGAAAGCAGCAAAGTTCCTTAGTAGACGAACCCAAATCAAGAGATCATTGGCAGCAAAGATTTCAGTCAAACTGCTTCTCTGTTGCCCTGCCATCATCCACCTCTATTCTCTTTCTTGTTTCTTATGCTATTATTATGATTATGGAATCACTGATGCCTCAACAACATAGCAAAACCACTTGGTAATGGGTATCATGCCTTTAGTCCTAACACTACTTAATTGGAGACATATATTTAAATTGTCTTGCTCCCATGAGAAAATGACTTGTTATCTCTAGGTATTATGATATAATTTTTGTCCCCTAAGTATAGATTTTGCACTTAATCTCTCTATATACAATGAAAATTCTAAGCTACTTTCACTACACTAGAAATGTTGCTAAATTTTAGCAGGAGCTCCTCCCAAGCAGAACTGTATAATTATATTAAATGAATCAAAGTTGTTTCTTACTGCTAGCAAAATTGTAAATATCATGTTGCTTGCATAAGCTACTTATATTTTTAAATGATTGTGAATATATAGAATTATTTATAAATAGTAAAAAGGAAATACAGTTCTGTTTGCAAAAATAAACAGTTTAGGTATCTTGTCATTTTTCTACGTAAAAGGGAAGTCTATTACACCTTTTAGAAGTAAATTATTTATGACTTTTCTGTATGTGGATTATTGTATTAACTATGTGTTTTTTTCCCTTTTTTTTCCTATATTTTATAATGTTTTCACATCCCTTGGGGGACTAGAGACCTGGGGAGAGACTGACCCCCCCCCCAGGGCTCTCGGGCTTGTGGAGGCGGTGGACAGCTTCCTGGGGACTCACATTTTACCTGCAGACGTGCAGGTCCAACGCTACAACCCCACCTACATCCTTATCTATCTCTCACACCTAAAGCCAACATTTGCTGTCCTCTAAATGAACTCAGGTCCAGGTATCAAACAACTGGACACTATTCCTGTGGCCCACAGCCTGCCAGAATTATTCCGATGAGCTGATCCTAAACTGCTCGTGCTGCCCTCACGGCTGCGCTGAAGAAATCCCGTTAGAGGTTCTGTCCAAAGGCTCTCCCCTTCCTCATGCTTATGCCTCTCAACCAAAACTTGATGTTTTTTCTTGTGGCCCTGGTAGCATGTCATGACTCTCATACTAGGGCAACTGTAACATTACACTTTTCTTTCAGTGACATTGACCTCTCCTTGTTGGCATTCAGTCACTTTTATAAATTAAGACCTGGGTACTGAGCAGTTATATTTCACAGTAAAGATAAATGATGTATAATTATTTAACTGTCAGTGTTATACAGGGTGAAGTGTTGTGATGTAGTCAGAAAGCAGATTAGAAATCAGATGGACTCTTCTAATTTACTTGCTCTGTTCCCACAGTACAGGTAACTTAATCTCCCTGTGCCTCCATTTTATTCTTCTGCAAAATGAGTATGATTATGATTGCCATTCAGGGTTATTGTGAAGATGAAATGATAAGGCGTATGGAAATGTCTGCACCACAGGTCTGCTAAATACATAGTAGCCATTAATACTGGTGAATTGCATAGCATTAGTCAAATATGTATTTAGCTGAATTTAATTCTGCATTCTGGATTTTAGGAATTATGGTACTTGATAATCACAATAACACTTTGATAATAACAGCTGTGATTTCAATCACATTTTTCTAAATTTCAGTTTATCTAGATAAAACCACAAATTTGGATGTAATCTATAGAGGAGAGCACATAGTTTCTAAGGCCAATTATGATCTCAACTCATAATCTTTATCTTTATACTATTCTAACCATGTTATTACACATTTAACTCAACAAATATTTATTAATTAATAAAAATGCTCTTTATTTTATGCCTTTCCTAAGTTTTCTTTTCCCCCTAAGTTACATTTACATGATTTCTGAAACAAGATCATATTAATTATCATTAAAATTAAAATGTTGGGATACTAATTAGTAAAAGTGCTCCAGAGCCTAAGTAAAGTAACATCTTTCTCCACAGTGCAATGGACCAATAATGATAGGACTATAACTTTAAGACACATGACCTGGGATCAAAGTGCCTGGGTTCAAATAATTGCTCTGTAACTAACTAGTTGTGCCACCTCAGTTTAATTACATGTAAACTGTAGATGGTAATACTAAGTACCCCATTATGTTATGACAATAAATGAGTTAACACTTGTAAAACAAATTCCTGTCAAAAATTGACACTTCATAAAATGTTATCTCCCCATCACCATCCTTATCACTTGTATTTTAATTATATTCAAGGAAAATACACATATTAAGAAAGATACAAAAAAGTTTTTGAGAATTTACAAAATGGGACATCACATCAGTCACATTTAAACTCAGGGGGGGCTTTCTGAAGGAGAATGCATTTGAGAAAAGGGGCTCCATTCCTAACAATCAAGCAGAGTAACACAGCAGTTATGAACATGGCAGTCATACTACCTCGATTAGAAACTTGACTACACCATTTTACCCACGGGACAATCTTTGGCAAATGACTACAACTTAAGCCCCAGTTTCTTAACCTGTAAAGTGAAGGAAATAATAGTACACACCTAGTCAGATTGTAATAAATATTAAATGACTCTTTAAATGGATGTAATGAAATGCTGAATGTAATTAAATGCATAACGCATGCTTAATAAGTATTAACAAGGCTAAGATAAGACTCCTTTCTTTAATGATCTCTGAAGTTTAGCTACCAATATAATGACATTAAACTGTTCATTTTGTCTGTACTGTAATATTTATGCTAATCAAAAACATCAATATGCAAGAGAGCTTGAGCCCTTCTTCCAAAGATGCAATTCACTGTGGTATGGTTGCTAAAGTTTGCTAATATTCATTTTAGCGAGACTCTTAATCTACATGTTCTTTTGGCATTAATCACTACACAATCAAGCATGCCAAGTATGACAGACCACTTTTGGTTAAAACAGAACATACGTACTATTTGTGTCTTAAAAAAAAACGTTTCTCTGATGAAAGGAAATCATGTCCTTTCCTGAGTGTAAGTTCACAAGGGGTACTTGCTGTATGCAATGAGTAAAAAGAATAAATTTTGGGGGAAAGTGGAAAGAAGCCTGTAGAAATAGTACAAATGAAAAATATTTCCATGCTTATGCTAAACATGATCCTTCCTTACAATGAACCTCAGTTCTATAAAAAATGGAGACCTTATTCTCTGATTATATTCTGTCATAAATCATATGGACAGATGTGTGCCTTAGTCACGCATCATGGTTGATTACCATCATTCAAGGTTTATGCAACACAGGGCTAAGAATTTTATTTCATAATTCAACATTTAATTTATTTGGTATTATAAAAGACAAAAAGCAATATCCTATGGATTTTTCTTTGTTATAGTACACCATCTGCACAATAAAAATATTCATGTCAAATATTTTTTTTAATTTTAAATGTGACTTTAAAATCATGCATAAGCCTGTTTATTCTATTTAAGAGAGTAGTACATTTTAGTTTTTAGATGTGTTTTAAAAGATATTGTTTTAAAGTTTTTAACTATGTATTACCTTTTCTAACTATTTTTAAAAAGTGGTAAGTCAATACAATGTTAAATGTGTAAATAAATGAAAATTATCTGGAGAACTAGTATTTACCAATATGGTGATAGTTGAACCCACTTACATTCCTGACACCATGAGTCAAAGATTTCTTTAATCACAGGGTGTATGAAAACTCTTCAAATATTGTTGAGCCACAACAGTCTGCCTTAGGTGGGTGGGATAAATCTGTAGGGTGATTTCTTACAAAAGCAAACTTCGTAGGTCAATAGTAATCTACTGGGGTTTCCAATCAAACCTTGTTCATTAGTGCTGGTCAGAGGTAGAACACAGAGTAGGTTAACATGAGATTACTCAATATTTCTATTAGGGAGAACTCATATTTGGCTTTGGTCATGGATATAAAGTTAATGCTGAATTGGCTTTGGAATTCAAATTCTTGCAGTTATCTGCCAGCTCTAATGAATGAACAAAAACAAGATTGTTATAGAGCAAAAAGAAAAGCACATATGGTTGAAACAAAGCAAATGCTGTTTTGGTTGATAGATAAATAGCAAAATGATGATTATTTATACATTGGAAATTGTATGTTACCAAATTAGAATTCTAGATAACAAAATGTATATATTTTTTATCTTTAGCAAGGAATTTCAAAAATTATCCCTGAATTCATTTCTCAAAGAGACTGAAATTTATCATAAACTTGTGGTCTTAAGATCATTCTTCACTCTTATGAAAAATAAAGTGCCTATCAAAACATGTCTAGCTGAACAGACTACAGTATTGGTGAAAACGATTACAAAGATTCACAATATTCCCAACTACATAATAATTATCAATCACAAAAAGAATGTTCTTTCAACATTAAATATATAATTATTGTTTGATAAAACATATAAGACATGCACTCAGTATTATAGGGAACACTAAAATTAAGTAGCTGTAACCAACCACTTCTTTCAAAGAGCTTATATGTAAGTGGAAAGAAAAGAAAAACATTCATTTCTCATTAAAGAGTATGAAAAAGAGAGGTGTAGCTAATATAATAAATGCTTTATATGCAATTTATATTTGTCTTTATTTTTTTATAATAGGTCTACAGACCACTAACAAAGGAGAGGGAGAAAGAGAAAGAGAGAGAGAGAGAGGTCCTCAACTTTGGAATTATGGCAATGGGCAGGCAAATCCTTGCCCTTATGAAACTTATATTCTAGGGAGAAATGACGGACAATAAATAAATGAAGAAATATATTAAGGTATGACATAAAAACAACACAAATTACCAGAGTGATACAAAGGAAAGAAAGAGTGGTGAGAGTGCTATTCCAGGTTAGAAGGTCAGGAAGGGCCTCTCTAATAAGGTCACATTTGCACAGAGATCTGATTTAAGGGAGAGTCAGCCACAGGATATGTGTGAGAAGAGTCTGAAGCACCAGAGACTCAGTCTATCGGTTGGAAGAATTTCAGGAATACTTCCTGAAATATTGTGCCTCCAGTGGACTGAGTGAGGGACAGAGGGACGTGAAATGAGGGAGGTAGGAGGGAAACTGATCCCCAAGAGTCTTGTGAAATTTGAAGGACTCAACAGGTCATGGGGAGCCTTGTAAGTAATTGGAAGGTTTTCAGCAGAGGAGTGATGTGATCTGGTGTATTTTAAAACACAACTCTGGCAACTTGGTAAAGTAGGGACTGTTAGAGCCACCTGTACAATCATGGAGATCATTTAAACAGCTATCTCAATAGTTGAGAGAAAAGATGCTGGTTGCCTAGGCAAGGGCATTCATAGTGGTAATAGTTGAATAAAGATCTGTGGCCAAATTCTAAATAGGGCAATTATATAATTCAAGGGAAAAATATAAACTAAATTGAAGAATATTATGAACCATAAACAACAAATATTTTCTTGAACTATTTGTTTGTGACTTATATTAGTGACTAATAAAGTTTGTGACTTTATTAGGTTGGGGTATATAAGTAAAAACTATGGGCAAACCATAGCCTCTCCATTGTCAGTAGAAAAATATTGAGTAATTCATACTTATTTTGTAAAACTTCCTGATGAAAATATGGGACTTATGAATGTGTCTATTAAATGGTTTAGGTCTATCTATTTCATTTTTTTTCCTCCATTTTGTAAAAATTGATATGAGATAAACATTTTATCTTTGTGTTAAAATATTTTTAGAGTGTGTTATAGCAACAATATTATAGGTTCATTTTAAAATGTAGGTAGTCTGAAGTTGCAAAATCTGCTCATAAGTTGATCTCTTCCCTCAAGAGGGATTGGATTGTTTCCAGGGAGGTGAACTCTTATATATGAGAGAATTCCAAAAGGTCTTTAGAAATAATGTGATCACATAACCTAATTCTAGGCATGTTCAATGGCAGTTAGAGAGCAAGTGGGGAAAATCAGGGAAGACTTCATGTACATGTAGTAGCTGGGATGGGTAGAGGAAGGAAAGAAGAGAGAAAAGAAAGAAGCGGGAAAGAAAAGCAGGCATGCAAAGAAGCTGGGAAACACTGAGCCCTTGATCTATGCCAAGAATTACACTGTTCACATACAGTCCAAGTAGTACTAAAGAGCATGCATAATTCCTAACAGGGAAAGCATGAGAATATGTAAAAATATTCTTGATTCCTATAAGATAGAATAATTCTATATGAGAGAGCTTTTAAAAATTTGTAAAACCACTATCTGTATAACTGTCTATTATCATCTAAAATTATTATCTATAATTCTAAAGATATGAGTTTATTTTTTCTAAGTAGCATTGTTTAGAACTAGGTCCAGTTTCATAATTTCCACCACTGCTAGCTAACGCAAAGAATGTAGCATTTAATCACAGATTTCAAGCCTAAAATCATGCAAATGGAGCAAACTTCAATATAGAAAAGCAGCTATGGTACACGGCTTTTTGATGAATTGACATCCCTCAAGGCTGTTTTCCTTTCTGCAAGGTCTTTTAGGCTGTGATAAAATGCAAAACTGGATTAATGGCAACAACGTGATCTTTGTAAGCATTTACCACAAAATAAATAGGCCACAAAGATAATTTACAGCATTTTTCTAATTTGTTGGGATGATGGTTGACGGATGATGCTTTGAGTTTTATGAATTAAATCTTTAATTTATGGGTGGATCCATTTATTTTTAAATAGTTTGTTTTTATTGGATTGCATATAATTCCCTTTGTAAATTACAAAGAAATAAAAGAGCCAGCATAATCTTTAGGAACATTACTCAGAGAACTAGAAATGAGTCAAGTGAATAAGATTTAGAAATAATAGAGGCCAGTTATTTTTTATGGCAGTCTATATGGAAAAAAATATTTTAGTGCCCCCATCTTTACACTTCCAAAAGTCATTTGCACTGTCACAAGAGAGTTGGGCATCTATAAATAAACATTAATGACTTAACACCATGTTCTAGAGAAGTTACTGGCATATGATACATGTTTAGTTCTTGGAAGAAAGCGAGAAAAAGGAGAAATTAAGGGAAGGAAAAGGGAGAGAGTGACAAAATAGATTTTCATTTTCAAGATAAGAAGATTTTATATGTGAAAGTTCGTGAACAATGAAACATTACTTGCTATACATGAAATATTTCAAGGTTTATTTTCTGATGACATAGGCCCTCACCCACACTGTATCAATTGATTAAAGCTGTTCTATTTCAATAACCTATGCCAAGTTTATAGAGAATAAAAATATCCTTTATTTTGCTGACTCTTATTCATTTTGACCCATTCACTTCTTTCCTTTGCTCATTCAAAAAATATTTACCAAGCATGTAGACACTACTAGACACAGTTATAACATGTGATTCTAGCCCTAAAGGGATTCAAAATCCCATATGAGGGGGAAACATCGATTTATTAGAGAAAGGAGTGCAAAAATGCAGCTAAATCAAAGATACAAAGTTAGCATGGAATGAATAATTCCAGCTCAGGTCCGCAGATTTCATGGAAGAAGTCATTTTAACCTGGAAACTTGGATCAGGTGGTGCCAGGCTTGTGGGGATGTAGTGATGTGGGGTTGGAGAAATCAATAAGGACACCCAGGCAGGAGTAACAGTATGCACAAGGGCATGGAAGCAGTACAACGTTGAATTTTTCAAAGCATTGCATAGAGTTTTGTGTTTTAGAACATGCATTTTAATGAAACAAGTAGACAACAGATGAGGTTTGAGAGGCTGTCATGGCAAAAGATTCAAGGAAGATTTTAATTGGTAGATAAACATAAACATAGCAGGATTTTAGGATGCACACTCTCCCAGAAGCATAGAAGACAGACTAAAATCCGATTAGGCAATGACTATAATAGTCCAAGTGAACAACAATGAGAATCTGAAATAAGATGGAGTCACGGTATTGTCGACCAAACCCCTACAAAACATATTATCCTATAGCTCTCGAAGCAACAATAATTAAAGTCAACAGTATATTTCACGTTTTAGTGAAAAATAAGAGAATATGGTGCATAATTCTAAAAGTTGTATTATTTTATAATTACATGTTTTCACTTCTCTTTGTGGTTTCAGATGGGGCCTTGTGGCCTTTAAATTAATTACTATCCTACCCTACAATAATTTTATGGTATTATTTCTCTGGCAAATTTAGGGCTTATACTTGCTGGTTTAATCAATGGGCCCCAATATGTGATTTATTCACTTACAGGGATTTGAATTTAATTATAATGATCAATGTCAGATACCCCACATCCTTACCTAATGGCCAAGGATAAAGGTATGATACAGGAAACACAGTTTCTCATAAGTAAATCAAGTAAAAGAAACACAAGGCCACTGATATTCAATTTACTTTAAAAATTACTGGCTAAATTAAGCAGGGATAAATATTTTGTACCCTGGATGTATGTTCCATTTCTTACTTTTGTGGTTAGTCTATTCAAAATACACTTAATTGGAAATTCAAAATGAGTCTGAAAAAAATCTTTTATGATATTAATATGACATAGGTCATATTCTTCAATATTTTAGAGCAGAATTCACAAAGTGAGGGTGACAATCTCTTAATTATCTCAAAGATAAAAATATGTGTGAGATAAATGACTTCTTAAATGTATCTACTGAACAATGAGGAAACCAAATATTAAAACTTTGAAACAACTTAAAAAAAACTAATGAAGACAGTATATAATAAAACATTGTATAAATTAAGAAATAAGGTGTACTGATTTTAACATGTTCCCAGTGAAGATCATCTGTTTAAGTAAATGCCATAAATCAACAATTTGGTGATGACAGTCTGTGAGGAAGTAAAATAAGAAGAGATATGTACCCTTTCACATGTTTTAAGATTGAAATGATATTATTTAATTGATTTTTCCTTTATGACTCACAATAGTCATCTGTCATTGATTGTACTATTTATTTCCTACCACTTATTACTTTTTTCCAGTGGTGCATGGGGCATGGTAGGAAATATCTGATTTAATTTTTGCACACCTAAATGACTGGGTATTTTAGAACTTTAAACATGCATTTATCGTCTAAATCTTCCATGAGCTCTCATGCTAACAACTGCAGTGGTCCTTTGTTTATATTCTGAAATAGGATGATTTGGATTTTATTAAATCAAAGAAGATTAAAAATATTGCAATGGATTTTGTCTTATATCTACCTCTTCGGTATTTATATCTGAGGGTAGTTAGCCAAGGTATTCAAAATATAAACTAATGAGTCTATGCCATGGAAAGAAAGATAAGAATCATACACTGTTGGGTTTTATAGATCAAAGTCTATATCTCAGGTTTTATATTTGAATGCCAGGACCTATGTAGAATGGAGCTTCAAGCAATCAATGCCTGTGACAGACATGCTTTTCCTTTTGGAACTATTTATTGCTTTTCTGAATAATCTCCAAATCCCACTTTGCAGGCGTTCAATTTGGAGTTCAAAAAGACATCAGAAACTTTTATATATATATATATACACACACACACACACACACACACACACACACATATCCCAGAAGTATCTAAGATGATTAAGAAATTTGCCAGGGGTATTTGGAAGAAAATTTTTGGCTTCCTTCCAAGGTTCTTTTAGCTTAAAATCAAGTCTTAATATTTTATGACAAGAGCCTTCCCCCTTAGACAAAAGATGTGTTTCTGCTTTTCATCCTAGCCCACAATTTTATAATAAAGATGGAAATTGAAAGATTCAGGTGACTCTAGTTTTCATTAACTGTTTTAAATTTACTTAATTTTCACATTAAGTTTTTCATTATCCCTTATCTACAATGAATTAAACTTGTTCTTTATTACTTGCAGTTTGTAGTTTTATATGCCTCTAACTAATTATTGTTCATTATGCCAACAGAATCAGATTTCCAACTATGGTTTGATGTCATTGTGTATGTACAGGACATTCACAGGTGCCTGGAAGGCCGAAAAGAAAAAGAAGGAAACCAGCCAAGATTAAAGTTGCACAGATCCAGATGTTGCTGCTGATGATGTTTGAAAAAAAAAAAAAAAAGAACACGTTTTAGAGCTTGGCATTTCAGCCTTACAGCTGGCAAGTAATAAGAGAGAATGAGGTCTGTGTGCGTGCATGCATGCTCCTTTAGTGGCAGAAAAAGGAGAAATGGAAGGAAGAGAAGTCTGATCTGCCGAAATAAAATAGGAATGTGGATGGGGGGAGCCTGTTCAACTCCATTGGCAATGAGGTATTTCCTTGTCATTAATGAAATGTTCTGGCACATTGGAAATAATGTAATTTGTGTGAATAAATGCATAGGACCAAAAAAGTAAATGAATAAAAACTGACTCCTAGTAGCATCTTTCAAGCTTATTCACCAAACTATTATAAGCAGTATTCACTTGTCTTCCTTTTTCATCGAGTAACTTGTTCTTTACCATTAATCATTACTCCTTTCCCAGTAACCTTTCAGAATGATTTCTGGCAAGGATCCACAGACTACATAGGTCATTGAATTATGCAATGTGCTAATACGAGAATTGGTGTGGCATTATGACTTTTACAAGTGGCTTGTATCAGATGTTCCTGTCAGGATATTACAAATAAACCCAACATTCTAAGTCCCGATGACTCAATTCAGAAATAGAAAGATATGATATTTTATCCACTGAACATTAAAATGTGATCAATGTGACTGTGAAATAATTAGGAATTCTTATTCTTGACAATGTATTCTACCTCTTTATTTTTTTTAATCGTATACATATTAGATGCACTGCCAAGAAAAAGAGATGTTCTTAGTTCTAGTTAGCTGTCATGGACAGTAGTCTGTAGAAATATGAATGTCTAGAAAAGTTAGCCTATTAATTCCTACATTGAGTGCCAAACTGGGAGTCAGCATTCAAAGTAAAGGCTAAAATGAAGGAGAAATTAGTTAAAACTGTCTTAATATGAAGAAACTAATCTTTCGGTTTTTCAGTGGCAACTCAATATAGTTAAAAGAATGTAACCTTAACACATGGCTGTGACATAATCAATCTAAAGCACTGATACGTTAATATATTTATTTATTTTCATGTGCTCTACTCTTGAAATACGTGTACTTCTTCAATTGATCGATGGATCAATTGATCGATAGATAGACAGATCTGTGCTTTGAAGAACAAAAATTGTAGGAGAAAAAAATACTTAAAATGATCATTATATATTAGCTTTACTCCAGAATAAATATTTATAGTTCTTGAGTATATTTAAAGATTGAGTAACACTATTAAGTTTGCTACACCCAAATAGTCTATTTTTAAGTGTCTCTACTCACTGCAGACATGTTATCAATGGGATGATTTAGCATGTTAAGGTTATGAATCATTGTATTATTTAAGATAAGAAAGAAATAACACAATCTCATCATAATAGTTATGATTCAATCTAAGATTGATGCTGTAAACACTATTTCAGGCCTTGATTCAGGCCTTTAGTTATCTTCAGTCATTCTATTTTTGAGACAGAAAAGCCCAGCTGTGATGGAACATTTCTTATGTAAAACGGGAAAAGCAACAATAGTACCTACACACTGAATGTGAGTGTCAATTTACAAATACCTTATGCAGACACAATCCTGCCAAATTCTCAGTAGAAGTTACTATCAAGGTCCTCATCACGAACACATATGCGACCTCCCTTGATTGTCCCTGACCTGGTGTTTCCACTCTCAGGTTTCAGAAATACAACACAAGGAAGGGACACTGTATTGCAGCGGTTCTCAACCTTCCTAATGCCGCAACCCCTTAATACAGTTCCTCATGTTGTGGTGACCCCCAACCATAAAATTATTTTCGTTGCTACTCTATAGCTGTAATTTTGCTACTGTTATGAATCGTAATGTAAGTATGTTTTTGTTTTCCAATGGTCTTAGGCGACCCCTGTGAAAGGGTCGTTCAACCCCCAAAGGGGTCGCGACCCACAGGTTGAGAACCGCTGCTCTATTGGTTAACACCAATGACATTCACCCTTTAAAATGCCGATGTTTAACATTTTCCACAACACTGGCTCCATACTCCTTATACACCACATTTGCCTCTTTATCAAAATCTTCAGCATGCATAGAAGAAACTAAAACAAACAAAACAATGAGGAGAGGTAGTTGCCTCTAATTAATAGAAACTTACAAAAGAATGCTCATTACTGTTTCAAATTTTCAAACTCTTCCTACTTGCCGTGATATACTCACCCTCCAAAGAAAAATTCCGATGAAGAAAATATAGCTCCAAGGCCAGAAAGTCAGATGATAGTTTGGTAAGGGTGCTAACTTGAAAAGTTTTTCAAAAAGGAAGTTTTCAAAGACATAATGTCACTTTTTGTGTTCAGTTTTCAACTTTCATCATATATTGGGTTGTTGGGAAAGTCATGATGCAATTTTGCATTGAAAAACATAGACAAATACGTCAAGACTTTCCCTATGACCCTATATATATTTATACACATACATATATATGTATGTGTATATATGATATACATGTATATGATATATATGATGCCAAAAATGTATACACATTTTAAGAAAGGAAAAGTATTAAAATTGTAATATTCAATATATACAGATAACAAAAGATGAATACAAGTCACGTTTGACTTCTGCAATTACAAGAGGTGCTCAAAGTGGTTGCCATCAGCGTCCAGACACTTCTGATTACAGTGAACTACTGCTTGAGCAATGTTGACCAAAGTGTCCACTCATATACATTTTTTTGTCACCTCTGGTATATACATATGTGTGTATACATATATATATGTATATATATATGTATGTGTATATATATATACACATATTATACATACAGAGACTAAATATTGTTATAATGTAAATGAATTCTAAGCCTTGGCCTAAGATAAATAACTTTTTAGTTCCTCACCTTACATTGTATCCCATTGTCAGAAGTTTAAATTTAATATGCTGAAGAATAATTTTCAGGTTCTGGACTGTGTTATCTCCTGTATTTAATAGATTTTGGTACATACATAAAGTCCATCAAGTGTACTGAAAAAAAAATAGTATATATATATATATTCCTGCCTTTCCATACAATTGACTAAATGCCAAAAGCAACAGTTACTTCTTAAACATTAACTAACTAAAAGGCAGCAAGAATCAAAGACTAAATCCAAATCACTTTAAGTTCCATTTAGTTGATTCCCATAGTATGGATTGATCTTTTATAAGAGTAAATATTTTGGTCATATAAATTTGTTTGCCGTTTATACATTTACTGTTCCATAAATTTTATTTTTATTAGCTTATTAGTATATTGTATGTGATACAAATTTCAGGGTAATATCAAAATAATATTATAATTAATTATTGAGAAAATCTATTTTTCATCTGAAATGATATTTTGTGGGTGAGAAAATTTTCAGAAAACTAAAATTTGTTTATAATTTATAATAAAATAGCACAAATAAAATCAAATTAGATAAATAATTAAATTAAAATAAATGATCTATAGTAACAAAATTATTTTATATTGACATTTTTAGATAAAAGTCTTTCTAAAAATGTGTTACATATTTCAAATTCTGGGTATATAATACCTTTTATAAATACTTTCATATGTTCTTACTGACTCAAATCACCCTTACAAACTTCAGTTAATTGAAATAATCTGGGTGTATTCAATAAGTATGCAAGATGGGAAGGAAAACATATCTAAATGCCTAGGATCCCCTTGTAATTCTCCCCCCAACACTGTAAACTTATTATTAATGCTGGATGCATTTAGAACCTAAGGTAATGATAGGTCTATAAAATATACCTTTATACATAATCTTAAAAGTTTTTAATATGATGGACCACTTCCCTTTCATTATAAAATGCATGAGTTTTAAGTCTTTATTTCTCAGCTCTTCTGTATGTATATTCTGACTATGAAGGTTTACTTTTGCTAAAAAACCATATTTTTACATTGATAAATATAGGTTATAACTATAAAGGATAGCAATTTATAAGCTCAACTGAGAAAAAATTATATATATGAAATCTATCTCTCTCTCTCACACACACACGCTGCTAGTCCTTGCTAGAAAGTAAAGACATATGATTCACATTTTTCTTAGGAAATTCAAACACATTTCTTTTAAAGTAAAGACATTAATGAACTATGGAGACATATATTTAAGCACAGAAATTATTAGAGTTGACAATAAAAATGCAAACGCTGTTTATTTATTGACATTATCTCAAGTTTCAGAAATGTTCTAAAGCAGCAAAGTCTAATTGAAATATAATGCAAGCCATATTTAACATTACATTTTCTAGCAGTCACATTTCAAAAATAAAAAAAATAAAAAAATGAAATCAATGTAAATGTATTTTATTTTACCTATTATAACATTAAAATTATTTCATGTAATCAACAGGTAATCAGTATAAAATTATGGAAGTATCATACATTCTTTTTTTCTCTTACTAAGTCTTCATAATCTGCAAAGCTTAATTCACACTAGCACAATTCAAGAGCTCAAGGCGACTGGTTATACACCCCATTAGACAGCACAGGTCTGTAGTGTGGCTAAAATGTACTAAAGAGCATCATCTCAAGAAATATCAGAACTTTATCTCTTGGATACCATATTTAAAAATATATAAGCAGGCAACTGTCACACTGAAATACCACAATGACTCTAGAAACAAACCCTATGTGAGTGCAATTAAGGGGAAACTTTTAAAAACAGAGGGAGTAATTAAGTAGAAAATGTGTAGTTAAACTCACACAAAAAAGTTGGATGGAAAGATCCTTTCCAAAGAGAAGAACACCAAACATAAAAGGAAAGGGGAGGGAAGGAAACTTAGCATAGGCAAAAATTACCATATTTATTGAATAGAAGGCCAGTTTGGCTCTGGAAAACTTTTTCTTTTTTCCTTCTAGGGAGAATGGCCACATGCCAATAGATACAGCCTAAAGTAGAGTATATATTATGGTAACCATAGTAATGAGTAGATGGAACTAAAAAAAGCTGGTCTTGGGTGAGCAGGTGTTCAGTCAAAGCAAGAATGAAAACATGAACTGCATTTCACAACCTCCATTTTATAAACATACAGTAGGACAGTGTTCTATGAGTCTGTGGGAGAAAAGTGCCCAAGGATGAGGAACCAGGGCACCAAGAAGCCTTTTCATCTACATAGGCACAGAAACCTGGGAATCCAGGAGGGGAATGCATTAAAGAGAGACATCCCCAGGTAGGCCTCTGAAAGGATGAACAGTGGCACCCTTATACATGTGTAGATACACACACACACACACACACACACACACACACACACACACACACACACACTCACACTCACACTCACACATACACACTGTGCCTTGAAGTCTTGTAACACAGTCTGCCCAAGTTAAAGCATGAAAAATCATTTACCATCTCAATTTCCTTCAGGAAGCTTAACCTAAATGCAGGTTTTCTAAGATTAGCACATTTGTTATCTATATTATGCCAACACCTCTCTAGAGTTAAATTCATCGTTGCTATAGAAGTGGGTCAGCATTTTGGTTAGGAACAAGGAGTGTTATGCAGACTGCCTGAGTTTGAATCTGGCTCTCCAATTGACTTAGGACAAGTATCTTATACCTTTTGAGCTTCAGTTAACTCACCAGCAAAATGGGATAAAATCTTGCCACTTCCTAGCATTGATATTTGGATTAACATAAAGAAATTGGAGGTGATTGGCACATAGCTATCATTAATAAATTTTAGTTAGTTTTATTGTTATGAAATTTAATGTATATGTTTATGCCACATGTGATTACATTCTAATATAGCTGTAAAGAAAAATGCTGAAATTGTGTTTTATTGTGCTTTGCACATTTTGGTTGACATATGTGTGCATGAACAAAAAATACAGACTCATGCCCACATTATATTTTTTCCATCCCTTAAAAACAGTCATTTTAAAAAAAATAAAGACATTATCCTCAAAGAAGACCAGTAGCTCTTGTCTCATCTCCCAAAATACTACTTGGCCAATACTGCATTGTCTCATACTCTGCTACATTCAACTAGCAGTGTTTTAAAACCGTATCCTAAGCCACAGAAGATGACTGAGGCTGAGGAGCCTTGAGTCAATTAACTCTGATGGAGGTTCACTGAGGAATGGATTTAAATTCAATTTAATGTAGAAAAGGCTTAAGAGGGAGGGAAAGTGTGTTAAGATCTGAATGAAGCAAGTTTGCGTTCTTGATCATTGCAGCCTCCTTGATAAAGAATCTCTCTAGATCCCTTGTGAAACTGGGCTTTCAGGCCATACAGTTCTCACCACACTTAGTGTGGGAAAGGAGGGTTGGCACACGTGCATCCCCATCAGTATGTAGCACCCAAAGTTCGGTCAAAAAAGAAAAAGCACACTGGCTGCTAGCAAGTGATGCCTTCCCACAGTAAATTTCAGGAATCTGTGACATCTCCGGGAAGAGAGCATTTCAGGAAGTTGTGTTGAATCTTTTCGAAGGTTTAACAAAAGCTTTACTCACAAAGATGTTCATCGCAGTGTTTGACATATATATATATATAGATAAATATATAGATATATACATAAATCTATCTATCTGTCTATCTATATCTATCTATCTATCTATCTATCTATCTATCTATCTATCTATCTATATATGGTGGCAAATTTCTACCTCTAGTTCAATAGTGGGTAAGTGATTAAATAAATATGCTGTACATGAGAATTAAGTGCTCACAAAGACCAAGACAGAGTAAAAAACATCCATTAAAAAAATCTATGGTAACAAAAATTTGTTCGTTTAAACTATAGCCAAGGTTTAAATGGAGAAAGTAAAACCATAAATTAAATAACTGTTTAGAATTTTGCCCCCTCCCAAATTTAACATTGTGTCTCTTTTGCATTAGAATAGGAAATGAGAGTTGATCATTAAAATGTTAATATTCTTTATATTTTATAAAGTGTAACTCATGATGCCCAAGAGTTCAAGCACACTTTAGCCTCACTTCACATTTAAGTTACCCTTAGACTACTTATTTCTAGCTCTAGGATTAATCCTGTGCCTCTAACGATGAATGTTTGAAGAAATAGGAAGTTTAAGCACAGAGATTGGGCATAAATGAGTATAATGTCACTAAAATAGCAAATAAGGGGATTCAGCTTGTCTATACCCACAGGGAAAAAATAATAATTTCAGTTTCTGTGTTGTCGTGGACCTGCTTAACAGTGCTCATCCAACTAAATAAAATTAGTTAGAAACTGAAAGAATAAAAGAACATTTCACAAATGTTCAGTTTTCTAACATTCTGAAAATGAAAATAAAAAAAAGAGTTGAAGTATTAACTGAACTTGTTTTGATCTTTGGGAACAAAGATCTAATAAAGTTTTAAAAATTGAAAGAAAAATATGTTTCAAATTATTTCTATCAGATGTGGGGTTTTACTTACATTTTCTCTTTGTTTTTATATGGTATAGCTCAGATGTCTGTGGTGAGTTCTGTGATGCACTTTGATATATGTATATATATATGGTCCTGAGTAATAATTTGGTACCGGGGATTGCTTTGGACTTTCAGGAATTAACTGTTCAAATGGTGCTCTCTTGGAAAACTACGAATCAGAGAGTGGGCATTAACTCTGCCAATGTAATTGCACTCTATTTGGTGTGGGTTTGTATGTTGAAAGAATATATAATCCTAACAAAAGTAGATGGTTTGAGGACTAATGGAGGCGCAGTAAGGGAGATCAGGCTCTCCCTGCAAGGTCAGTTAGAGACTGCTTCTGCAATTTTCCTCCTGTCTAATGGCCTTAATACAACCACATATTCTTATTATTGCTTTAAATGTATTCAACATATGTAATTTGTGTATCTGCCTTTGTGGGTCCTTTCAATAGTTCTACTCAAGGCAGCTGCACTTGAAGCTTAAGAGTTTGCAGCTGTTAGAAGCTATATGAGGAACGTGAGGGTTTGGCACTGGTTTTCATAGTTCCTACTGTGTAGAAGTTTGGCAAGAGCCATGGAAAAGGTATGGTGACTTAAAGAATGTTTGTAAAACATTTCCCCATAGTTGTGGTTCTGAGCTTAGGAGGTATGGGGTGAAAGAATATAGGGGTGGTTATTTTGATTGGGGGCATTTGGGTCCCATTCATATAACTAACAGGAGGGCAAAATATTCGGAGACTGTGTTAAAGTTTTGATTTTTCTTTGATAAGTACAACAAAGAGGGGAATGTTGGGAAGTAGGCCTGAAGAGTGTTCCATTTTCTCAATTTCAACAGCAGTTTTCAAAGCCTTAACATGACCATTTACACTGACAACATCGTTAAAGAACACATTAATAGCAGTATTCCTGGAAAAGTTTCAACATTCATAGAAGAACCATTTCACCTACATGCGCTAATTATGGGGAAAAATAATTCTAGTACTCAACTCATCACTTAGAGTATTTGGAGTCTTTGTAGAGATGAAAACAAAGCAGGGGGGATTAAAAAAAATTGCTTTAGAAAGAAAAGTCAATGAATTTTGACATTGTCTAGGACACATATTTTTTAAATTACCATGATGTGATATAATATTTATTTGCTGATCATTTAAATATTATAAAAAAATTTACTTCATATTTTTCTTTAATAACTAGACAGGAAACTATTAAAGTGAATCACTTAAATGTCAATTTAATTGAATATTTATATAAGTAATAATATAAGCTATGAATTGTCAGTGTTTTTAAGAGGAAATTTGAGAAAGTGACGTTTTCCTGGGTAAATTTTAAACACTGTGTTAAAATATATTAATATTACAATGCTATATCTATTCCTTGATTGAGAATAACATTTGAAGAGTATTTTGTAACTCTAGCAATTTTATATCCTAGCTAAGACATTCAGATTATAAGCCATATAATTATAATAAATCCAAGATGAATTTATCCAGATGCATTTATATATACCATATAAAATATTTGTGTCAGGACAACTATAATATTGATAAATTATAACTGCCTCAGCGTTTCTGATGAAAATATCAGAATCATATAAGCTTTATTTTTGGAGAAAATATTTACATTGTTAAATGACAGTTGAATGATGCATAAAAACAAAATAGTAAAATTGCTTTTAAAATAATTTCCATAAAAAATTTGCAATGTAAAAGCAAAATTAGAAATCTTCTGATAGTCAGTTTCTTAGCTTAATCTTTATGCTGGCTATTTATACTGGTTCTCTAAAGAAACATTTGTCTATTAATTGGATGTGTATGGGGCATGGTAAATATCGGAACACCACACTTTCCACTTAATTTTGCTGTGAACATAAAATTGCTCTAAAAATAAAATCTACTTAAAAAGCCAACAAAAAATTTTGCTAAAAGATAAATTTCACCATAAAAATTAATGTGACACTGCTGAAACTTAACACTTTATTATTATAAAATAAGTAGACAAAATGGACAGGGTTTTTTATTAAGAGAATTGTTTTGTGAAACTATTATAAATGAGAGAATAGACTAAATATTTGTTAACATGTATTCAAAGTTAACTCTTTCACTGTGTTGATTTCAAGGTTTTTTTCCAAATGTGTCAAAAATCCACAAGAAAATAAAAAGTTGATATTTTGACTATTTTATGCATTTAATAACATTTTGAGCTGCTTTGTACATAAATGACATTATTTTATTTTAAAACTTTGTTATATGGTAATAAATTTACCATTATATTGAATTTTAGCAAAAAATACTCAAAACATACTAAGTGGCATCAATTAGCTATAATATAGATAAATTAGAATCTAATGGCATTGGTGACATAAAAAATTTATTACAAAATGTTACACAATATCTGTGTTTTGATAGTGCAAGGCACAGGAAAACATATCTGAATGCTGCAGCAAACAAGTTAAGATTAGTTTTGACACATAGATTACAAAATGTAAATTCACTCAGCATTAGCTGTGATTTCTGTTTTCCTCTGTGGCTATGAAAATTATTTCTTTAAAAATAAATATTTAAAATTTAAAAATGTGAAGGGATTAAGAAGCACAAATTGGTATTTACAAAATAGTTAAAGGGATGCAAAGTAAAGCATAGGGAATATAGTCAATAATATTGTAGTAACTTTGTATGGTGCCAGGTGGGTACTAGATTTATCAGGGGGATCACTTCATAAATTATATAAATGTCTAAACATCATGCTGTACACCTGAAACTAATAAAAAATAATATTGAATGTCAATGTAATTGAAAAAAAAATCCTGAAGGTATGTTTTGAGATTTACAGTTGATTACTTTCTTCGGAATAGAAATAATCCTGAAAACATCAAAATGAATTTCATGGTTATACTGGGTTGAGTAAAAGCCAGACTCCAAAAGTATATACAGTGTGTTTCCATTTGTATGAATTTCATTAAGAGAAACTAAACTATAATGATAAAAGTCAAATTTGTGTTTTTTACTTGAGGAACTACTACTATCTGGAAATTGGCGTTAAGATACCCTATACATTTATCTCAGTAGTAGGTGTGTAGGTGTGTGTGTGTGTGTGTGTGTGTGTGTGTGTGTGTGTGTACAAGTTGCAAATTCATCAAATTTTATAATTAAGAGTTGTTCACTTAGTTCATATAGTTTGTACTTAAATTTTGAGTTTTTCTTTTCTGTATTGGAGTTATATGTTCTACTTAATATTTTTCTAGTTAATATATTATCCCTGGCTTCTTGTTCTTCATTTGTTCCCTTATTGAATAAAATGTTATAGCTTCTACTCTGTCTCTCTTTTTTGTTCCTCCACCACTTTCAATTTTCCTATGTCCTCTCTTTTTCTCAGTATGTATTTTTAAACTGTGACAATACATATCCCCAAACATGCTAAGCACTGGGGACACAAATGAATGGTAAAAAAGTAGTTATGGTCTTGCTCTCATGAAGATTAAGTTCCAGGAAAAGAGATAATACTATTTTTTAAAACACACTCAAATAGCTCTATAAATAGCTCTATAAATGCAAACAATAGGCAGTAAGGTCAGAAACGGTGTTCCTGAATAAGTGAGCACAGGAAGATGAAAAAGGGAGGAAGACACTGGTCACAGAATGTACAGAATCTAGACAGACGCTATGGCTAAGGGAAATTGTAAATATGAAGGAATCATCTTTTCTCCACTTCAGTCTGACTCCACCAGAGCAGTATTACCTTTTGTTTAGCCATGTCCTCCATATTAATAATCCCAATAGTATATTTTCAAACCTGATCTTACCTGATACCTTAATAGCATTAGACTTTATTGATATTTTCTCGTAGAATTTGTCCCAGATCTTCTTTACTTTTTCCACTATAATCTCTAGATAGTCTCATATTTCTCATATGTATCTATGACTTCAATGAATAACTATTTAATAATTTTTTAACAATACTATTTCTAGGCCTAACTGCTCCTTTGAGCTCAACATTTATATTTCTGCCTGTCTTCTTGACATCTCCAGAGATATCAATAGAGCCTACCTGAAAATAACATTCTTGCTGCCTTGAGTCCCCCACATTGACCTACTAGTATTCCTTCTTTCAGTGTTACATCTGTTCTATCACACAAATCAGAAACCTAGAATTTCGTCTTGACATCTCTTTTTCTTTATGTTCCACTTCAGTATATTTCCATGACCTTTCACAGAGTCTGTGTCAATCTCTATTGGGCTGTTCACTAAAATGTCCCTCATATTAATTCATATTTCCCCTTTTCATTCCCCAAACCCTTGTTCATACCATATCATCTCCTACATTATGTCCAAACATATTTGCCAATAACTTTTCTTGGTGCCTGATAAATTATAAGGCCTGATCAAGTGTTTTGCGGTGGTGGAAAATGAGGTAGCCATTTCCCTGTAATCCTACATAAAGCGGCAAACTTACCTTGAAAACAACACATTTATATTTTTAATCCAACAAAAGTTTTGTGCTTAGTAACTACACTTTTAAACACTAGAAAAATATTTTCTTTGTGATTGGAAATGTACTGTGAAAATCATAAACCAATGGCCCAAATAGATACTGGGAGGTCACAGATATTCATACTGGGGGTCACTGTGTTCTGTATTCCCGCCATATTTAAGATGTATTTACTAGTAACAATGAATATATTCACCTTTATTTTTTAATTTACTTTGTTTAAAAATACAGTGTCTGTTATACCATATTTAAAGTCCAAATTTAGAGTTCTTAGAAGCATCATTAACCATGCTGCTTAGTCACATTTACGACTATCAGAAAGTAAGCAGGTTGGAGTCAGACTGCCACATCATTCATTTACATTCATTATTCATCTGCAAATATTTATTAAGATCAAACAAGCGGAGATTGTTATGTCACATGGGAAGCTAATGGGTAAGAAAGTTTGGATTTGTAAGGACAAGTAACAAATTAATCTGTAACAACTATATACTATACACAATATATATTTAATATTATATATATATATATATATATATATATATATATATATGCACATGCATACACATACAGATACATGCACATATATCTTCCTTTCCTTTTTAATAGAATAGAGGTGTTTTGAAAGTTTGGTCATCAATTATACCAATTCTCAGATTATCCTGAAATTAAAAAAATAAGTGACTTAAAAATAACAAGTGTTACCATGACTCTTCTCTATGAGGTAAATTATCTTTGTATACGAGGTCTGACAATTAAGTTTGTGACCTTTTTCAACAATGTTGCTAGCCTTTTTTATATCAGAGGGATTATTCATTATGAATTTGTACCAACTGGACAAACAGTTAACCAAGCTTACTATTTGGAAGTGCTGAAAATGCTGCAGGAATACGTTAGAAGAAAACGACCTAAACTTTTCACCAACAATTCATGGCTCTTGCATCACAACAATGCACCAGCTCACAGGGCACTGTCTGTGAGGGAGATTTTAGCCAGTAAACAAATAACTGTATTGGAACATCCTCCCTACTCACTTGATCTGGCCCCCAATGACTTCCTTCTTTACTCAAAGATAAAGGAAATATTGAAAGGAAGACATTTTGATGACATTCAGGACATCAAGGGTAATACAACACGAGCTCTGATTGCCATTCCAAGAAAAGAGTTCCAAAACTGCTTTGAAGGATGGACTACGCACTAGTATCGGTGCATAGCTTCCCAAGGGGAGTACTTTGAAGGTGACCATAGTGATATTCAGCAATGAGGTATGCGGCACTTCTTCTACAATGAGTTTATGAATTTAATTGTCCAACTTGTACTTCCTGATGCCTAATATATTTCTATGATCATATATAGCATAGATAGTAGACATAAAGATTCAGATGAGTAAAGCATAGTTCAACATAGATGAGTGAATTAATATGAAATATGGAGAAAACAGTTTTTTTCATTGTCATTTTAGAATAGAAACTGACATGCTATGCTATTTATAGAATTGAAATCAAATTTTGAAATATTGCTTTTTTTCCATAGTATATTTTTGGGAGAGAATAAGAAAGCCTTGATGATCACAACATTAAAATGTCATAAAACATGGGATCTAATTTAAGAAGTACTTTTGACTGTGAGATTTTAGGTCCACATTGTTTATTGACTTTATCCTTTTCTCAAGCCATATGTTAAATTGGGAATACTGACATTGCTTCATTAAATCACATTTTTCTTCTTTTATGTGTCAGTTACCTATTGAGAACATATGCTATCTCAACACACTGATTCTTACTCTCAAGTCATATACAATAAGCTTACTTCTCTAAAAAAAACCCAAGAGAAATAAAAATGTCACCATGTCAAGCTGAAAATAAAATTTCATCAAAATATTATAAACATTTAAAATTTTTTAAAAAAGAACTTATAATGATATAATAACAAATTCAGAGTTCTAGGACATAAAAACATAAAGAGCATTGGCAATGTATTACCCTCTGTATGAAGTCATTGCTTACTCTTTATTTGATCTGAACAGCTAAGAAAACTTAGACCAAAGATTTGTGTTCAACTCAACTGATGCTAGTTCTTTAAGTGGTAAGATAACTCTGAACTTAGTCTTTCAATAAACAAACAACTTCTTATTTCTTTCTTTCTTTTTTTTTTTGGCTGAGTCATCCTACCACCTGTTGGCAGCTCAGCAACAGCTCATCTTGGGCCTGGAATCAAACTATGGCGACCTTGTTGCTCAGTTTATTTCATTTTTTATACAACAGGGATGTAACATTTTAAAATAGATTTTACTATTACCTATAAGAAGGTACGTATCCTAACCATTCCTCTCTTTTCTATTATTTTTTCTGCTCCAATTAAGTTGTCAACATTTTGGACAAAGTTTCTTTTAAAGGGTTTTTCTAAAACAAACAAACAAACAAACAAGCAAACAAACAATGTAGCCAAGCAACAGTAAATGAATGCCAAATCACATGCACAATACGTTTTATCCCTATTGATAGAGACAAAACTCAGTACCGCTGGAATATTCTGCCTTTAGGGCAGGAGGGTTGATACTACTCTTTGAATTACATTTTTTTTCTTTTTTTTTTCCTTTTTTTAATCCTTGACTATGAAAGAAGAATTTGATGCTGGCCCTTTTAGATGTGATTCTTTACAAATGTCATCTTTTTGGATCCCACATATAATGCATGCATCACCATGAGAAACAAATAGTTGTATAGTTGGTATTTGGTAGAAAAATAGAGGAGATGAAAACAAACAAACAAACAACAATAAACCTTAGAATCTAAAAATAACATGAAATATAGCCTTTTATTCTTTCTATCATAGTAAATTCTACGCTCCCAACCACGTCACAAAATCAATTCATCTACCACTGTAACTTCATTAGAATGAAATACAGCATCTGCATACCAGACCTTCATGACTGGATGAGGACAACACAGATTATTTCCAGTTAAGACACTCAGGGAAATTAAGTATGCAGAATGGAATGCCCTAAATTAGAATGTCCATAAGATGAGAGCAGAAACAACTGTTTTAAAACCAAGTCTTCAGTGTTTCACAAATTTAGGGTAACAAAAACAAAGTCACTTTTGAAGTTTTTAGGTTTGCTCAATTTATCAGTTGTTTTGTAGGATAAAATGATTGAATTCAGTCAATAAAATAGAAACATAACACATATTCATGTATAGATATATAGCATACTTATGTAGGTTGATTCTGTAATAATTGGATAATCAGAACCTATATAAAGGTTTTCTTAAAAACCTGAATTTACCAAGTCAACAACTAACTCTTAAATTACTATAACCAGTAATTTCTCAATATAATCCCCCCCCTTTTTTTGTATATTAAAAATAATCTGATCAAGCTTCCATTACATATTATTTCCACTTGGAAAAAATTCTGTCTGATGAATCTAGAATTTCAAGACTAAGGAGGAAATTGAAGAATGTTGAAAATATATGAGTCCAAGTTAAAGTGTTTTAATCAAAAAGACCAGGAATAAAAGACCAATTTGTAAGTGACTGAGAACATAATTTCTTGATGTATATTCCCTGGTGAATGAAATGTGAATGAAAAACTTGGTCAGTCTGAAGTGCCCATGGCGTTCATAATGTTATAAATGGAAACATACTAGGAAATGAAAGGAAATGGCTTATAAAAAAATCTCCAGCAATGGTTTCAACAAGAAATGGCAATGCTATACAAATCGATGCTACATTTACGATTCATGCATTGTTTTACTGCTCTTATTTACTCATTGTACACAGTAAAAAGTACAGATTTTGAATATAAACCTATTATGTTCTTTTTGAAAATTATTTTAGTATTTTTAAAATGGTTGAGGATGTAGGTCATTTTGATGTTATAGTGCACACAATATAATGCATTTAACTTGCCCTTTCATAAGGATAATTTAGAGGTAAGATAGTCATTTATTAATTGTACCTCAATGCTAATTAATTTTACTTCTTCTAATATATATCATATAATCAAATTGAAAAGCAGACCTTATTCACTTGCATTTGCCTTAATTTCAAGAGTATAAACAACACTCTACTTTTTAAACAAGTCCATATTATTAGAAAATGTCCTGGATCTTGCAGGTTAATCTTTTTAAAAATCTTTAAACATGAAAGAATCTGAAATGTGTTTTTAAATTATAACCAGTGATTTAGTAGAAGCCTATTAAATGAATGTAAATTGAATTCCATAAAGTAAAACTAAATTATTATGAAATCAAGACCTTTACAACATGTATTTTAATGAGAAAAATACGCAGTTGAAAAGCCTGCAATTGTTTTTTTTTTCTTTTCATATAAAGTAAATTTTGCACCTGCTAGAGAGTCTAACTATAAAAGGATTTCATTTGGGTCACTTATTCTAACTGCTTTATTCATTTTGATTTTTAAAATGTCCTCAATATAAGTAAATACAAATAATAGAATTACTTTATTATGAAACACAGTTTTAAAATAATAAAAATTCAGTTCTGATCAGCCTGAACAATGATATTTAAGTTTCTTTATGATGTTGGATAAATGATAGGTTATGAAATTACAGGTATGGATGTTGTGCTAAGTTAATAAAAAGTCTATGCAATCTTTAATGATCACACAAAGCAGCTTAATTTTGATTAAGACTATTTGAGAACCACACAGGTAAATTATATGACATCTCTTCTTTATATCATGTTGACAAATTAATTTCCAAACAGATGAACAACTTCAGAATCCTTGTTATGCTAGATTGGAAAGTATTATATTAAAAGAGATTATAATTGCAAAAGTACATATTTTTCACATATTTCCCCAAATTTAGTTGGAGCATTTCAGGATGAGTCTAGAATATAAAGTTTAAATGCAGATTACTAATGTGCATAGAATGCTGAAAAAATCAACTTCAAAGGGGAATAGAGTAAACCACACTTTTTGGCCAGCTAGCCTTATCTACAGCAATTTAAGAAAATCTACATCTTTAGGTAGAGATCCAAGATGGAGGAATAGATACATGCTGTGCTAATTTCATCCCATGAAAACATCAGAATTACAACTAGATTGTACAACAATCAACCTGGAGAACCATTTGAAGTCTTAGTTAGCTGAACAAAAGTTTTATAACTAACAATATAAAGAAGCCACAGAGACACTGGTAGAAGAGGCGGAGCCGCAAAATGAGCTAGTCCCACATCTGCACGTGGTGGTTGAAAATTAGGAGACATAGCTCAGCCACAGAGGTTCCTCATAAAGGAGCAAGGGACCCCAGCCCCCCACACCAGGCTCCCTAGCCCAGGGCACTGGTGCTGGGAAGAACAGCCCCCACTACTTCTGGCTGTGAAAAACAGTGGGGGTTCTGTCCATCCGGGCAGGACAGAAGTCTGCGGGAAACCCAGATGCCCTCGTAAGGAGGCGCAGGCACTCACCCTGGGCTCCAGTGGATCGACGGTGACTCTGGGGATGTCAGAGGCATATAGGGAGAGTCTGAATTGTATAACTTTGGGGCAAGGACTGGAGGGACAGTCCCCATTTGCCCTTTGTGGGGCCCTTCTCCTATGCAGCCAGCAGGCAGGAGCCATCTTTCCTGTGTTGTGCCCGCCCCACAGGCCAAACCTGAATCTGATTGGCCTGGTGAGTTCTACTGCTCCACTCTGCTGACTCACTGAGACCCTGCCTCACCCAACTTGCAGACAGCAGGAGGCGTTATCAGCAGCTGAACCTTATGGAAGCCGGCAACCAGCAGCAGGTGGCAGTAGGCCTCAGTGTACTAGTTTTTTGGGGAGTTACCCTAGAACTGATACTAGAGGCAGCCATCCTTGATTTGTAGTGTGGCCTCTCTCACACACCTCCAGGTCCAGCACAGGCAGTGACCAACCATGAAAAGCTTTGTAGCTCCTACCAGGTAATCCCTGGCCACAGGTAAGTCACAGGCAGTGGGTGACCTGGACCTGAACCAGAGCCCCTCCCAAGAGGTCCCACAAGCAACCTACTTGGAAGTTGGCTTCAGACCACAATAGAGCACTGCCCAATTAGCTCCATAGCAGCACATACAAACTGCATTTGCAACAGGGACCAGAGCCTGCTGGGGTGAATCCCACTCCGTGGAATAAGCCCTCTGCCACACAGCAGCCCATAAGCTGTGGACCTCATAGTCAGTCAGCCTGAGGGTCAATCCCGCCCACTGACATGCCAACAGCAATCAAAGCTAAACTATAACAGGAGGGAACACTATGCCCCCACAAACAACACTTCTGAAGCATCTGGCTCAGGTGACCAGGGAGACTGTGCCACTGGACCCCACAGGACCTCTACTACATAAAGCCACTCAGAAAGCCTGGAAGTCATAGCAGCCTACCTAATATATAGAAACAAACACAGTGAGGCAGTCAAAATGAGGAAACAAAGAAATGTGTCCCAAATGAAAGAATAGGAGAAAACTTCAGAAAAATCACTAAATAAAATACAGGCAAGCAACCTACCAAATACAGAATTCAAACAATAGTTATAAGGATGTACAGGAACTTAGTGAGGACTTTAACAAGATGTAGCAAACATAAAAAAGGACATAGAATCTTAAAGTGGAACCAGTCAGAAGTGAAGAATACAGTAACTGAAATGAAGGATTCACTAAAAGGAATCACTAGCAGGCTAAATGAAGCAAAGGATTGAATCAGCGATTTGGAAAACAATGTAGCAGGAAACACCCAATTGGAACAGACAAAAAAAAAAAAAAAAAAAAAGAACCAGAAAACAAAACTGAGGAAAACTTAATAGGACTCTGGGAATACATCAAATGTAACAACATTCACATCATAGAGGTACCAGAAGGACAAGAGAGAAAGCAAGGGATTGGGATTCTATTTGAATAACTAATGACTGAAAACTTCCCTAACCTGGCAAAGGAAATAGACATACAAACCCAGGAATCAGAGAATCCCAAACAGGAGGAACCCAAACAAACCCACACCAAGACACATTATAATTAAAATGGCAAAGGTTAAAGACAGAGAGAATCCTAAAAGCAACAGAAAACCAGTTAGTTACCTACAACAGAGCTTCCAAAAGACTATCAGCTGATTTCTTAATAGAAACTTTGCAGGCCAGAAGGGGTTGAAAATATTCAAAGTGATGAGAAATAAGGACCTACAACCAAGAGTACTCTACACAGAAAATATATCATTAAAAACCAAAGGACAAATAAAGAGCTTCCCAGGCAAGAAAAAGCTAAAGGAGTTCATCATCAGTAAATCAGTACTACAAGGAACCTTAGAAGGACTTCTTTAAGATGGAAAAATAAATAAATAAATAAAAATAAAAAATAAAAAATCTGAATAAAATGGCAATAACTACATATCTATCAATAATTGCTTTCAATGTAAGTAGATTAAATGCTCCAATCAAAAAAATAGGGTGGCTGAATGGATAAACAAGACCCTTACATATGCTGCCCACAAGATACCCTCTTCAGATTGAAAGACACACACAGACTGAAAGTAAAGGGATGGAAAAAGGTATTTCATGAAAACGGATATGAACAACAACAACAAAAAACAAAAAACCAAAATAAACGCTGGGTAGCAATACCTATACCAGACATAGTAGACTTGAAAACAAAGGGTATAACAAGAGACAAGGGAGGACCCAGTAATCTAACTTCCTGGTAATTTTCCAAAGAAACCCAAAACACTACTTCAAGGGGTCATGTACATCCGTATGTTCATTGCAGCACTGTTTATAATGGCCACGGTGTGGAGGCAGCCTGGGTCCATCAATGGATGGATGGGTAAAGAGGAGGTGATATATATATATATATATATATATATATATATATATATATATATATATGTATACACATTTTAAGAAAGGAAAAAACAGTATTAAAATTGTAATACTTAATATATACCGATAACAAAAGATGAATAAGAGTCATATGTACATTATTTTTGGAACCCCTGGTATATATAGT
Organism: Hipposideros armiger; assembly: GCF_001890085.2. Lineage (NCBI taxonomy): Eukaryota > Metazoa > Chordata > Mammalia > Chiroptera > Hipposideridae > Hipposideros > Hipposideros armiger. The sequence continues at coordinate 271,944 of NW_017732141.1, read as the reverse complement.
GGAATATTGCTTGGCCAGGAAAGGGAATGCAGCAGCATGGATGGACCTGGAAGGTATTGTGCAGAATGGAGTAAGTCAGACAGAAAAAGACAGATGCAATGTGATTTCACTTATATGTGGAATCTAAAGAATAAAAAAAAAACTAAACGAAACAAAAACAGACTTATAGATACAGAGAATGTTTTGATAGTTGCCATATGGGAGGGGAATTGAAGGGAGTGTGTGTAAAAGGGGACAGGATTAAGAAGTACAGATTGGTTGTTGTATAGCAGTCATGGAGATGTAGGGTAGAGCATAAGGATTATAGTCAATAATATTGCATTAACTATGTATGGTGTCAGATGGGTACTAGATTCATCAGGGTGATAGATGGGAGGGATGTTGCGGGCAGGATGAAAAAGTGAAGACATTAAGAAGTACAAATTGGTAGTTACAAAATAATCATGGGGATGTAAAATAAAGCATAGGGAATATAGTCAATAATATGGTAATAACTATGTATAGTGTCAGGCGGGTACTAGGCTAATCAGGGGGATTACTTCTTAAATTATACACATGTCTAATCACTATGCAGTGCACCTGACATTAATATAAAATAATAATGAATGTCAACTGTAATTGAAGTTAAAAAGTGTGGGAAAAAGTGAAGGGCAAGAAATGGTCTAAATTTCCAGGTATAAAACAAATAAGTCATGGGGACATAATGTACAGCATGGGGAATATAGTCAATAATATTGTGATAGCATTGTACAGTGTCAGATGGTTGATGGACTTATCATGGTGATCACTTCTTTAGGGATATATATGTTGAATAGCTATTGTGTACACCTGAAACTAATAAAATATTATTTGCACACTATATTTTTTATTAAAATCTTAAAAAAAGAATAGTGTAAACATTTCAACTGTTTTGTAATTTATCTGTAAATTTAATGGGATTAATGAAGTAATGGCTGATTTAAAAAAATCTACATGTTTAAATAACTCTAAAGATTCTATCACAAGAACTAAAAGTAAACTTGAATTTTTCAAATGTACAGTTATAAATATCTCTTTAAAAATTTTATCTGAAATTGAACGTTTAATATTTGTTTGTTCTTTGTTTTGTCTTTGCACTTGAATACTTAAAAACGGTACAGGCCTGACCACCGCACTGTATTTCTGAAGCTGATGTTGAATAATATTTTATGTCAACTATAATTATATATACATATAGTCACGGGACATGGAGTAGAGAGTGGGAATGGAATCACTGGAATTGTAATAGATAAGCATGGTATCGGGGGTGGCAGGGCAGTACATGGGGGGAAGGGGGTTGTTACTTTGTGAGGGTGAAAAGGATAACTATTGCATTGTTCTGTACACCTGAAACTAACAATAAAAAAATTTTTAAAAAAAGCAAAAAAAGTTTTACAACGTCATATGCTTATTTCAAACTTTATCATGAAAGATGTTTCAATAGGCCTTATTAAAATATGTAAGTATACTTAGCTTTTACTATAAAACTATGGTAACAACATAGGAATGAGGCAAAACAGGGTAATCTAGATTAGGTGCTATCTACTCAGCAGTAATGGAATGAAATTAAATAATTCAAAACAAAATTAGAACTGGGTTGTCTTCATTCTTTCCCACATAAAATATAACTGATCATAAATTTTGAGACTTGAGTCCACGAGGTAAACAAGTGCACAATCTACCAAAAGGAGGAAGGAAGAAGGATAAAAAGAAGGGGAAATGACACAAAAGAGATATCATTGTACATAACAATGACAAGAAGGGCAAAGAGATTTCTGTGATAGTACTATTTCAGTGACTATACCATTAACCAGACATAAAGATAATACAGAAGGTGCGAAACTGTAGGAAATAGGAAACTTTTCCACAACCAATACAAGGAATTAACTAGGAGGTTGATTAGGAAGAAATTTATTTAATTATCACAGAGCGCATGAGGTAGCTTTGCAAAAAGAAAACCAATGTAATTTCTTTTTTTGGTATGGTGAGCAAGCCACAGAGGCAGGAAAAGACATAAGATATCAAAACTTCTGCAGAGAATTCACTAGATTTTGTATAAACCGAGATTTATTTATTTTCTTTCTTTCTTTCTTTCTTTCTTTCTTTCTTTCTTTCTTTCTTTCTTTCTTTCTTTCTTTCTTTCATAAAAGATGGGCTTAATTAATAGTGTATAAGTCTTAGATATCTCGTGCTCTGATTTTTGGGTAGTTTATAACTAATTGACTTTTAGAGGCTGGTGTTACTAACTGTTAATTGGTTCCTGGTGGGTACGAGAAAATAGTGGGGGAAAAAAAAAACAAAAACCTAAAAATAAGCAGGCGGTCTGGGTAATTGGAATGACTAGATCTTGGGAAGAAATGCACTGTTTTTTTATAATTTCTGAATTAGTCACCAAGAAGACCCACAGTGGCTCCAAGTTCCACCAGAGATGAGGATCCAAAGGAGAGATGGCTAAACTAGAAGCACTGTTCTGATGAAATGCTGAGTGTTTCAAAGGAGTATAGCTAACTGGACTTAAGAAACTTTCACAACTTGGAACAAAGAATATATTAAATTGAAGAAATGATACAAAGGAAAACCAGTGATCGTGGCATTCCTAAATGGTAGAGAGAACCAAATGAAATAGCAAAACAGAAACATAAAAATGGAAAGCTATGACACAGTAGAGGACATTCTACCACCCAAGCAATGGAGCTATGCATATGTGCAAATAAATATATCTATCTTTACTAAGCATGGGAGTTAGGTTTCTTAAATATGAAGCAAAGTCTATATTCAAAGAAAAATAATAAATAGGCATTATTAGGGTGAAGGATTAATATAAAATAGGAGGGTCTGGGAAGGACTCTTCAGTGCTAATAATGCCCACCTAATGATGAATCTCATGACATAGAGTAGGAAGCTAAGCCTTCGGAAAAGTGCGTTGAACAAGGAGAATCCCAAGAAAACTTCGTATTGCTAAATCACGTGGATACAAATAACATCAAAATAGTCAAAGAAGGGTCTCTAAGGTTAGGCCTGGAAGGTTAACTGAAGGATTTAGGAGAGGAGGCTGTTTTCATCATTGCTTCCTAGGCAGAACATCCTGCAAGAGAAAGCTAGAAGGTGAACTTGGCTATAGGTTCTTCTTTCTTTCGTTTTTATGATAGCTTTAGAAGTTCTTAAAAATAGTTTAACTTTCTATTTTGTATTTTTTTTTGTTTTTTTAATGTTGCCAATATAGTTTTGCATGCTATTATTTAGCGGTTAAGAATGGAAGATCTGAAGATAATCTCTAATATAAACGTTCTTCCTTCAGCACAACTGGATGCCTTGAATAACCTATTTAATCTCTCCAAGACACACAGTTATCATACTCATAAAATTGCAATAATAATGGTACCTACCTCAGAGTGGTATTGAGAGAATAAAGCAGAGAATTCTCAATCCCAACCACATAATAAGTTCCTAACAAATGCTAGTTTTACTGTAATTATTCCAGGCTTTTATAGATCTATCAATACTATGGAAGTCGTATCTGAGCAATTGTTCTGAAAATATCAGAAAGGCCCAGGACACTATTTGACAAAGTTGTATAACAATGAATACGATGGTGATCAAGGGCAACTGTACTGCTGAGAGATCATTCTTATTGTACTCTCTAATCTCACCTTTCCATTATGGCTTCTTATAAAAATCCACGCACTTGAAGTTTCACATGGCCCAGCACATATGGAATCCCTTTCCATATTTATAACAGATTTCTTTTAAGTCTTAGTATTTGCCTACTTACACAGAACTGTAGTATTTTCATTACCAAATTTACATTCCTATCAACTACCTGTGAGACATTCATCCATTTTTTTGACATTAGGAATGCACATAACAATATGACACAATAAAGATGAAAATGCACTTCGAATAACAAAGTAATTGTCCAAATACACGAAAATGGGTTGAGACAAAGTGTATTATAAATGAATGTTAGCGGAGGAAAGCCTATGACTCCATAGCACTTGAACACATTTTAAGAATATAACAATTAGAATATCAAGAGACTTCTGTGAAAAAATCAAATAAATCCTTATATTCAACCCTTATACAGCATACGTGCACAAATTTGCTTCATATGTGTTCCTTCAGAAGCAATCTGTTTGTCTGCAGACCAGTTGTGGAAACCCACCAAGTGTCAGAGGAGCACCCTTTTAAGCCCCGTACTGAACTGTGGGGTTACTTGCGGTACTGAGCAGACAGAGCCCCACTCTGTGCCTGGACAAAGGAGATGCTCATTCATTAATCTAGGTAGGAAGCATGCTGTAGAATAAATGGACTAGGAAAAAAATGGGAAAGTTACAAACCAAACAGTAGTGTGGGAGTGTACCACTGAGCAACAGCCGGAGGAAGGAAATGGATGACATGTCCTGCCACAGATCATCAAGCTGCCTCAGAAGCCAAACAAAGTAGCAATGGGAGAGTTAGTCTATCGACATCTGCTGAAATTCTCTTTCAGCAAAGTCACATCATCTGACGAGTTCCTGACACACCTTATTGAAAATTCCATTCATCAAAGATAAAGGAAATGAATTATTTGGGAAATGACTACTCTGGACCTAATTCTAACCAACAAAGAATTGATTCATTAAGTGAGAGAAACAGGAATCCTGGGAGAAAAGAGTTCAGTGGCCTAAAATTACATGATAGCCCAAGAGATGGAGACTGGATTCTCACTGTTTTCACTATTGGACATTTGGAAATACATATCCATGTCCCAAAGGCAATTACTGATCATTTGGGGCACATTTTCAGGTTTATTTTCCAGTCTCTCTCTCTTTTTTTCTTAAAGTTTCAACAGCTTTATTTAGATTTAACTTGCAGTCATTTAAAAATTGTAGATATCTATAGATATTTTAATCAACTCATTAAACATATAATTTTGTATCTTTTTATGTTCAATTTTATAGTGTAAACATGTTTCCATTTAATTAATGGGATTAACCTAATTTGAATGGCTACATAACAAGAACCTTTATGGCTTAAAGAACTTTGCAACTGTCACTTACATACTTATTGTAGTCCTGCTCAATTATATAGCCATCATGCTGCTTTTGTGACATTGTTATCCATCCCACCTCCTCCTGGTATGGCCCTCATTGGCCTAGGACAATGGTTCTCAGAGCTTGATCTAGAGAACCCTAAGTTTCCTCAAGAAATTTCAAGGTGCCATGCAAGGTCAAAACTACTTTCAAAATAATATGAAGATATAATTTCCCTCTTTCACTATCATCTTCTGGTGAGTGTACAGTGCAGTTTTCCAGAGGCTAAAATGGATGCTGTCACCAGAAATTAAATGTAAATGCAGATATGAGAACCCATCTACTAAGCCAGGTATTTAGGAAATGTACAAAAATATATAACAATGCTATTTTCTTACTAATTTGCTTTGGAAATATATTTTCATTAAAGTATGTACTTGTGTTAACAGGTGATTAATTACAATTTAAACATGAAGTAATATACACATATTTTTAAATATCTGTGTTATAATTTCTATTACAGTTCATATAGATATAAACAAAACCTTTTAGGATCCTCAGTAATTTAAATAAATATAATGAAGTCCTGAAACTAATAAGATAACATAATCTTTTGTTATATGCCCTAAAAATACCTTGCTTAATTTGTAGTTTGCACATCAACATTGGTTAAATAATGACAGAAAATATAGAGATTAAATATGTAAAATGTATTTTTAAATGAAAAAAATTTAACTTTGTGTTATCAAGTATTTATTTGCAATTTCTTATCATTTAAGCTTAAAAATCAATCACTTTTTAAAATTTAAGCTATATTTATTTATTCATCTTATCTAATATACTCATTCAAATTTTTATTTAATTATTTTAGTCACAGAAAAACTATATTTTGGCATGGTATAAGAAACAAAATATTTTATCATCCAAGATTAATTTTGTTGTGTGACACAAAGTCTAATTGTTTATTATCTTTTCAAATAGCAAAAAACAAAAATCTATTAACATCACTATGCTGTTGTTTTTTGGGTTTTTTTTGTGTGTGTCCTTTGTTTTTTGAGTAATAATTATGGATCAGAAGCAGAATCCATTATATAAGAAAAAAGGAAAACAGAAACAAGAGTATCTTTGGAACCAAAAGAAGTTAGTAAATTCTGAATAAACTGTTCAGGTTGGGCAGGCTGCAAGGACCCAGAAACCTTGAAGGGGGGAGATTAGAAAAAAACAACAACAACAACAAAAAACAAACCAGGAACAAAGGAAAAAAAAAAGAGTGGGAACTGTAGAACTGTTTGCATTCTTTTAACCACAAGAATGAGGGCACTTGAAAACACCGAATGCCTCTGACCAAGTATAGTTGTAATTCTTAATCAAAGCTGTGCTGTGCAGTAACTACTCCTACTTGCCAGCACTAGGATCTTGCCTTGTCATTACCTCTGGTTATGGCTCTACAAAATAAATAAATAAATAAAAATATATATGACAATTATATAATAATAATTAGGAGTAGAGATAGAGGTGCTAGAGTCAGTTCAATCCTGCAGGGGTAACTGAGGGGCTTTGGTGGGGTTTGTTTCACAGGAAAATATTGACATGACGTGGAAAGATATGTACCAAAGAGTCCCCTTTAGCCTGTGTGCTTGAGGGAACACTGTCTTACCCAGTTTACCAAAAACACGCATGCTTGGAAGGTAATCCCACACATAGTCATGTGCCACTTAACCATAGTGATACATTCTGAGAAACATGTCATTAGACAATTTCATCCTTGTGGGAACATCACAGAGTGTACTTACACAAACCTAGTGGGATAGCCCACTACACACCTAGGCTGTATGATATAACCTATTGCTCCTACGGTACAAGCCTGTTCAGTATGTTACTGCACAAAACAACATGAGATTAAAGCACACGAGAAAATGATATAATCAAGAGATGCAATAAACACGTGACATTTGAGGCTGCTGATTGCGTAACAATGCATACTGGTTTTCAGCGATTTTTCTTTTAATGACCAGGAAGAATACACTCTAAAATAATAATAAAAGTATAGTATAGTAACTACATAAACTGGTAACATAGTTATTTATCATCATGATTAATTATTATGTGCTCTACATAATTGAATGTGCTATACTTTTACACAACTGGCAGCACAATAGGTTTGCTTAGACCAGAATCACCATGAACTCATTATTAATGTGCTGTGATCAATGTTTTATGATGGCTATGTCACTAGGCAACACAAGTTTTCAGCTCCATCACAATCTTATGGCACCACCATTGTATATGTGGTCTTTCGTTGACCCGAACTTCCCTATGTGGCACATGACTGTGTTTAGAGTTTGGAACCAGAAGAGTAAGATTATTCTAACCAGAACAAAAAGATTTCCAGAGTATTATTTGGGTGCCTTCACAGTTCAGAACAGTCTAAGTTTGAGAGCACTGGGTTTGTGCTCTCTGCACTTATTACAATTATGTCTATTTTATACTTGGTAAAAAGACAGAAAATGTTTGAGTAACTTGTTTCAAATTACAGAGCTCTAAAGTGGTGAATATGGGTTTCAAACCCTTATCTCTTAGTCTCCAAAAATTATTCCCTAAACCAGTCCCTCACTTTGGAAAGACTCTTCGTCCCAAATAGATTTAGTCATTCCTCATATTCTGTTACTGTTATATGTTCTATTGATACACTTGTTTATGTTGGTAACCACTCTTTTATTGTGATGACTTTTAGTTACCCCTTATTACTCACAATATTATATTCTTACTTTTGGAAACAACTTCAGAATCACTCTGAAGTTATTACTAAATTAATATATACTTATCATATTTATTTTTATAACCAGAACCAGACATTATGATATTGAGACCCATATAAACATTAAGATACTTCTCTAAGTTTAATAATTCTAAGATATTGCGAATAAATAATACACCTGTGATCAGTATCCTGAATTTTAGCTCCTATTTGAAGTACTTCATCTTGAATAAGATGAAATTGTAACATTTAAATTATATTTTAATTTACATTTGAGTAATTATAACATGGTTATGAAAACTTAAACTAACAAAATTAGGAACACTACTATTTAACTAAATTATTTCCATATTATATTTACCAGGAAAATAAAGGACTCTACTGACTTCTAAAGCTTATATTGGGGCTGGCCGAGTGGTGCATTGGTTAAGAGCTGGCTTGGGACACCAGAGGGCCCCGGTACGGATCCCACATATGAGGGCCAGTGACACTGCCCTCTACAGCTAAGATGCTGAACAACAGCTCAACCTGGAGCTGGGCTGCCGTGAGTCGCCGGCGATGGCATAGGCTGCAGCCCCTGTGGCAGTGGGTTGCCATGGGCTACCGTGAGCAGCCAGCAGCAGCAGTGAGCGGCCATCCAGAAGCCGGCGACTGATCTGCCTCGCCCTGGAAGAGTACAATGATGGTGCCAACTTGGGCCAGTGAAGCCACAACCTCCACAACTAGACTGAAGAACAAAACAACAGCAACTTGTCTGTTCCCCTTCCCCGAGTCCCCAACGTTGTTCCCTTCCCCAATTCCCCCAAAAAAAATCTTTAAAAAAAAGATAAATAAATAAATAAAGCTTACATTGAATTTATCACAGACAGATAAATCTTTATTTTAAAAAAAGCAAGGATTCTTGCCCTAATTATGTGTCAAAGACCTTCTTCTTCTTTAACTATTGATTCCATTACACCCTATGATCTAGTTTTACCAATTAGCCAGAAAAATACATTATAGTGCTTCAACAATGAAAATGTTCTTTATTACATAGTTACTAAGAACCTCATAATTGCCAAAGAAATGAATTAAGTCCACAGAATATATTATAGTTTTGAGTAAAACAAAACTGTATCATCATCTTATAAATCTGACAGACTGGTAGAGAAACTTAGGTATTAAGCAAACAACTGCAAGTTTAATAAGTGATACAAAAGTGTGATATTGAAATGATAAATAATAATGACAGGATCAATGTTCATTTACTAATAAAGTAAATTGCTCTTCTTTATTAATCTGCTATAATCAATTAAGTTTCTGAACACACCACTGTAGTAGAGAATGTATCCTTGCTGCTCAATTCTCACTTCACCTTGTATGACTCTGGAGGTTAAAGCTGCTCAATTCTCACTTCACCGTGTATGACTCTGGAGGTTAAAACCATGCTTCACGTTCAATCAAGCGAGAACATGGAACACATATTCTTTCTGCCTCAGCTAGATGAGCATTCTGAGGCAGGATTACTTCAGGTTCTCTCAAGAGATTCACTTGGTTCATCCCTAAACAACAACTGACAAGGCCTTTATTTTTAATGATCATCCACATGTCATTTTCTAGGCATTTTAAAATGATAGGCATACTAGCAAGTAAATTGTTATTCCAAAAATAAGCCTATAAAAATGATTATTCAAATTTATTTACTTGTTTATGTAGAATTTTTCATCATGTGTCTCCTTTGTTTAATTACATTTATTGGGGCTGGCCAAGTGGCTCAGTTGGTTAAGAGCTCGCTCAAGAGTGTGATCTCTGAGTAACAGGGTCACTGGTTCAATTCCCGGACCGAGCTGAGTTGCTGCTGAGCTGCCACTGAGCTGCTAACAGGTGGCAGGATAGCTCAGCTAAATTAAATAAATAAGTAATTACATTTATTGGGGTAACATTGTTTTTTTTAATTAAAGTTTATTGGGGTGACAATTGTTAGTAAAGTTACATAGGTTTCATTGTTCAGTAACATTATACAGGTTTCGAATGGACAATTCTGTCATACATCATCTATATATTGCATTCTGTGTTCACCACCCAGAGTCAGTTCTCCTTCCCTCACCATATATTTGCTCCCTTAATGAAGGTAGAAAATTATTGAGAGTTTGTTCTTAAGCAGGACAGTGTTCTAAATAGTTTACATGTAACTCATTTAATCTCCAAAACACAAAACAAAACCTATAAGATAGGCTCATCTCAGTCCAAATTTAGTTTTTAAGCATGTTGAGGTATTGAGAATTTAAGCAATTTGTCCAAGGCCTTGACAATAACTCTATGAACTATATCCATGAATATGCTAGCACTGTTCGCATCTTTTTCTCTCCATTCAGAACATATCTACACAGGATATAGAAAGTAAGGTTGAAAGCAAAATATCTCTGGGAACTGTGGGCAGAGTGTGAGTAAAAGACATTTTCTAACAACAAAAAAATATATAGATTATTTGTGGAATTACCAGTTATGGGGATGTCTCCATAATTTAGTCTAATTATTTAATTTTCCATCTAAAAAAAAACAGGCCAACAAATGTTACTTGGTTTATTTCATATTATATACAATTTCTTTAAAAATAAGTGTTCTTAAACTAAGCCGGTAAACTGTCAGAAACAATCTACATAGAGTGTGTCTATGTCTTTAAGAATCCCCAAATATAATTAGAGAGCTAAGGTATGTGTAAACACAGCTTTTTATAACTGCCAAATAGTAGTTTTACTAAAAGTTTCTCTGGGCATACAAAGGACAGATTTGCTGTAGATATCCCCAAAAGATGGTGATCTATTCTAGCTATGTGCAGTTATTCAAATTATTCCAGAAGATTAGATTGAATTAAAGTTTAACAAAAGTCTAAGCTTTTGATTAGACCTGTGGAGGAGAAACAACATTCCAGAGAGAAAAATATAGAAAAAACAATAGGTAGGAAAGCAAGAAATAGGTTTGGAATAATGAAGGACCCACATAGAGATCAGATTAGAAATATGGGCTGAAATCCAAGTATAAATAATGAACATTAGACTAAAGAGATTGAACTTAATTCTTGGGAAGCCATCCAATTTCCCTTAACCAAATCTATAATCTTGTTTATTTAAAAGGGCTGAAAGAAAATTTAGGTTTATAACATACTGGACCTTCTTAGAAACACACTCAACAAATATGTAGTAATTTTATACATGCTCTATGGAAAGTACTGAAAACAATAACATAACTAAGGCAGAGTAAATGCTCCCAAGGACTGTATGGTTTAGTCAAGTAAATAAAGAAGTGTGATGCAATGCTGTAGGTGCTATGAAAAACTAAACACAAAGTATTAAGCTTATTTATAGATTATAAATTATATTTTTTAAAATAGGGTATAAACTTCACAATGTCTATTTTCTTTACAACTTCAAGATAGAATGAAGATTTATTCATTGTAATTTTAGTGAATTCGCTCACCAAAACAAGAGTTTTTGAATAGGACCCAGTATTTTTGCATTATATGCAATCTTTTTTTTTTTTTAACCCAATAGAAGGTGACCTGTATGTCAAACTCACTTATGGAATTAAATCATTGTCTTCTGTAGGTGAACTGCAATTAAAAGCATGTTACTTATCTTTGTAATGAGCACTGTGAAGATAAAAACCAAGGCAGTTATTTTGTAGATCACTTAAATATCACATCGCTAGGTCAGAATTTGGATTTGGAATTATTAGCTTTATGGTTTTCTTGTTTGCTCTGGGCAGCGTCTCAAAGTCACATCACACTTTTTTACAATCTTACGACAAAATAAAAATCCAGGGATTATATATTTGGAGATTGTTTTACTCATCAAAACATTGAATCCAATCTTTTCTGAGACATGCGGTCAAATGATAATAGGAAAAACTCGCTACTGAAAAATTATGCTATATTCTTTAGAAACTGTTAAACATATAGGTAAGGTGTTTATTTTTGTTCAAGTTCACTTTTTTTTTCTTTATATTGATCTTACCTTATTATATAGCTATTCTCTCTCTCTCTCTCTCTCTCTCTCTCTCCCTCTCCCTCTCTCTCTCTCCCTCTCTCCATTTGAGTGTACACAGTGACTGGATTTTTATCTCAATGATGTACCTTTAGTTTAGATTTTCTTTCAACTATGTATCCATTCTGGAAACCAAAGCTATCACTAGAGTACAATGTTAATTCATCTCATTTAGAATTGCATTAGTGTTGTTCTCACTGACAACAATAAACCCGCTTTGCCAAAATAGCACCCTGATGGAGATCAATACTAGAGAGAGCCAACTAAAACATACAAACCTATATTTGTAATTCTAAGCAAAACCTCAAACCAGCTCAGAGACAGACATTTTACAAGTTTCGTATGTCTGGGAGCATTTTTTTAAAAATGTATTTTAATATCCTGAGCTCTGTATAAACTTATTTCTAAAGGATTTTTACCAAATGTACTTTATCATATTTCTTTGGAATCAAATAGAAGAACCGTCTTTTAGTCATGCCTAGGAATTAATAATAATGTGCTGCTGAAAATGACTTTAAGTATTTAAAATATTTTGCTTATCAGCTTCGTGATACCAAGTGACAAGAACAAAGCAAGTAATTTATGTCACTGTTTCATAAAGAGACACAGATGCAGAGTGTTTATGAGTCTTATCAAGAAACTGCAGATCTGGGACAAAAGAAAAACCTCATTTTTGGATGCTTAGACCAGGCAGTCTTTTTACAATGTCACATTTAACACCCTAATTCTGCAAACTAGAAAGGACATGTGTATGTTTCTAGGTATTATAAAATATTAATTCTTTGACTACAAATAGATTAATTGAACATATAGTATATGCCAGATGGTAAGCTAGGTCCTACGAATAAAATGGTGAACAAAACAGACTCAACACTCATAGGTGTGTCATTCTTTTAAATGGTAGTAGATAATAAACACATGACCAAATAAATATGAAATGCAATGTTAGGTAGTAATACGTGTCTTCATGACAAATAAAGCAGTGTGAGTAGATATTGAATGATGGGGATATATTTCCTCTAGTCTGGTCAGGAAAGGCTTCTCTGAGGATGTGAGGGATGTATGATGAGAGGTGAGGGTTGAGCTGTGCTAGAATCTGTGATGGAACAGGCTTTGTCATGTTCAAGGCGCAACAAGGAGGCTGGTCTTATTCAGGTGAAATAAACAGCAGAAGGAATAGTCAGAGGTAGTCGAAGTCAAAACATGAATGTCGTAAGTAACAAGTTTGTGTTTTCTTTTAAACATGAAACGGTGCCATTGGAGTTTTTGGACAATGAAATTAAATGATCATATTGACTTATAAAATGATCATTCTGGATGTTGTGGGGAGATTAAAATGTAGAGGCACAAGTGAAATAATGAGAGGTAGAGGTATTGAGAAATGGTATATTAAACTTGTATAAAAGCTCTACACAGTTACATGTCAGTACCAACTGCTAGTATTTCAAAGCAAAGAGCTTTTTCCTGAGTTCCCGCTATTCAGAGGCTAAGGTGTGGCACTTGTGATTATAAGAAATTATAATACTTCCTTCCCTCATGTAATAATAGTATTTTACTAGCCATCTGACATTGTTTTCCATTTTCCATAAAATGGAATACATACATGTATGGGAAAAGAATAACAATGTAAGATAACTCAGAGAATACTTTATTACTTTATAAAAAATTGCAATTTACCAACTTAATAGCCTCTTTTACAACACTCATTATATTAGTCAATTAATTATATCTTTCTAACAGGAAAAACATCAAATTTTAACACTAATTAGTAAATTAATAATTTTCAATCAATGAACATTAGCAATATAAATATTATTTTTCAGATGACAGCGGGATAATCATAGGCTAGGACGATCCAGGAATACCACCTCTTAGAGGCTAAACCTGTTATTTAAAGGCTGTAGAATGTACAATCTTTGTTCCAGGTGGAAAGCCACCCCAGGTGGGAAAGAAAGCTGAAAAATAAAAGGTGAGGATACTGTCTGTGGAATTGTGGGTGACATCAATAGGCTACTCTGTTCGAAGCACAGAATCTTATTGGAAGGAAGTAGAAGATAACCTCGGAAAAGGAGGTTGTGGCCACATTCTTGAAAACCTGGAATGATAATCTGAGGAACTTGTTAGTAACTGACTATGCAGACAAAGGAAGACATTGCAGGGCTTGTGTGTGAACACGAAATGATAAAAGTTGTATTTAAGGATGTATGAAAATTAAATGTGATAACAGATATGGACTACAGCTCATGCATTTCACCTTCAAACTGTGGTATGCATACTCCACAGTTTCAGAGCCCCATCAGAGAATCAGGAATGTGCATACACACATGCCGATACCTTATATGCCTATGTATAGGTTTCCTCCATAATGATACAGTTTAACAGATACCTCCTTAAATAAAATATGGAATATCTATGGAAATCATAGATAAATAATAATTTCTAGCAAAACTTAGAGTAGCTAGGGTTTAAGTACAATTTTTAAAAATCAAAAACATGCAAACTTGGTTGCTGTATTGAATTCTTTCTTTAGTCATGGGTCAACCCCCCTTTTTTTTTTTTCTCAATTCCCCATTCCCATTTGTAACTAGTAAACACTTTCTTTATCAAGGCTTTTTAATATACATTACTTTATTTATGCCTCAAAATACTTTTACAATATATATTTCTATTTTCATTTTATAGGGGAGGAAACTGAGGTTCACAGAGATGAAGTTGTAGGATATGAAATTTCTTTAGTAACAATAGATGAGGGGACATGAAAAGATGATTACATAAACAAGCTACTATAGAATGATCTGAGCCAGGGATAGAGCTTTCTAGGGCAGCAGGGTTTCGTATGATAACAACAGCTATGAACAGTACTACCTAAACACATAGAAGGTGAATATAGATTAGATAGATAGATAGGTAGGTAGATAGATAGATAGATAATGCACATGGATGATAGATGGATAGATAACACACACATACACAATGGATAGATAACATATATGTAACTTATGTAGCATATATACATAGAGAGAGATGTGCATAGTAGGTTACATTTGCATGTGCACATATCCTGTTATATACACATGGGCACACATGCACACACACACACAGATATTCACACAGACACACGGGCAACATATATCTTTATGGGATTCCACTTTTGCCATTCTCATAGGAGAATCATACATCAGATTACACAAGTAATTATTGCAGAATATATTTCCAATACTATAATATTTCTTTCATTGTTTTCTTGTTCCTTCAGAAACTTATCACAGAATTAGTATTCCTACCTATGCCAGCATGTCGATGGTTATTACTGGACAATATGTTATGTGTCTCAGAGACTTTTATCTATAGTACATAATATGGAAAAAGTAGATAGATGAGACATTTAGAACAAATGGAAATTAAATTTATATTAATAATATCTATACTTCTTAGTTTCTACCTTAATGCAGAATAGTTGTTTTTTTCTTTTAAGTAATTCTGTGACACAAAAGTTTATATTTTTAAGTGAAATTGGATGAGCTATTTAGGCCTTAATTGTTTCAATCATAGTGTTAAATTATATAAGAAAATAAAATATTAAAACGTACAACTGTTAATTACAGATACTTCTGTAAGGACAAGTCCTACCTCCTACAGAAATTGAGGAACAATTAATATTTTGTATACTTGAATTTGGAAAAATTAGTAGACACTCGATTAGATTTTTTTTGCTTTATTTTTAGATCACTTGAAGACTTTGGCTATAAGAATAAAGAGATGTTAACAATTTTCTTAAAACTGTTTTAAGTTCCCCTTAGAGCCCAATGCAAAGCAAAGAGCAATATGCCTTTTAGAAACAGCACACTTTCTTTGTTACCTGCTAAAAGGCCTCTTCTTGATGAATACTTCCCTTTGTCACTGTTACTTCAAAGATTGTCCCACTGATTATGTTTTATAATATTCTAAAAAACAAAGCAAGCAAATGAACAAAATTCTTTCATGTTTGAACCTTTACCAATACCTGAACTTTCTTGGTAAACTAGTCTAAAAAACAAACAAGAAAGAACACCCACCCCTCTCTTACTACCAGTGAACTCCTCTTCTATGACCCCTTGGAGGCATTACTTACTGATCTATCTCGGAGGCAACTTTAACCTCTTTGTTCTCTCATCACTAGCCACTCAGGGCACTATTATCTCCCTCACCTCTTCCCAAATTAGATACTCAGAGATTATTTCCACTATTTGTGTGTAAATTTGGCTCCTGTCTTCTCACTCTCTGGTCAGCTGCCTTATCTTTTTAGACAAAATATGTTCACCCACTCAGCTGCTGTCGACATTTCCGGCTTTCTATCTTCAGTCATACTTCTGGGCTATGATTCCCTCCTCCAATTTCCCATTAACTCACTGAGAGTGAGAAATAGGCACCTTAGGATCGGGTTTCCTAGCAATCAAGTTATTATTTTTTTTATGGACAATTACTCTCAAATGTTCTTCTTAAACCTTAAGAATTGATTTTTTTTTGCACCAGAGTTGAATAGGAATTCTGGACTCTACAGTTTTCATGCTTATGTGACACAGCAGCCACAGGTTTGGAGGCTGTGGCATGAGGTTGAGTGGGTGGATATAATGGTTAGTAGATTAATGAGTCACTCCCTGAGAGATTTTAGTGCTGAAAACTGAACCCAGAGAGACATACAAGAGTTCTCAAGGAACATGAGCAATATCATTTCATAGGAAGAAAACACCTGACTAAAAACCAAGACGTCTGCAGTATCTCCTTCCTCCTTCAGGAAATTGGAAAGTTTCATTGTGTCCTATGATCAAATGGTTAAGAATATAGGTTAATACTTTAGTTTGGAACTAAAATACATATTTAAAGAAAATGGAATTGTCATCACGGTAGGTTGCATCAGTGGCCTCAGTTCCCCCTCCCTTTTTGTCTTCCTGCTCTTTCTCCACATGACTTTGCAATTCTCCCCACAAAGGGTGCTGATTACATTTCCATCCCTTGGCTATGAGTCTGATCATGAGACTTGCATTAGCCAATAGTATCAGGCAAAGGTAACAGTGTGCCACTTCCAAGCCTAGGAAATGTTACATGGTTCCATTTTCTCTCTTGTGTTTCTTCCACTGACACAGGAAGGACATGCCTGGGCTAACCCACTGGTCGCAGAAAGATAATGAGAAATATGTGCAATGGAGCTGCCTCAAAAAGTTGCTCCAACTGAACCCAGACTAGGTCAGTGACCCCAGCCAACCTGGAGTGAGCTTATATCCGATAAACCCCAGCTGACTGAGCGGATGGTTATTTTCAGGCACCGAATTTATATCTTGTGATGCCATAACAGCTATTCAATATACTTTGAATAGAATAGCCTGTCAAATAAGCACAGAAAATATTTCCTTGCAAGCTTGTCTAAATTTCTACTTCATCATAATTATATGAATGTATTTTTAACTATAAAACTCTTAGCGAATGCCTGCAATTATTATAAGAAAAATAAAAATAGTAACCTTTTACTATGGAATCCAATAACAGATAATTGCTCAAAAATATAAGATCAGTCTAGACTAACCCAAATCTAAATTCACATTTTTCATTACACAGTAACATATTGGTAAAATTAATTTCAGAAAGATGCCTTTGAAGTGTTGGCAAAGCCCTAAATTTGTTTCTAAATCTTCAAACTCAGACGGCATATCATGCTAGTTATATGGTAGTTATGAGCAAGAGTACAAGTGGTCATAAAATCAAATACTGGAATGATGGTAACTGGGGCTGAGGGAAGGGAGAACTGGGGAGTTATTAATCAACAGGCATAAAGTTTCCATTACGTAAAATAAATAAGCTCTACAGATCTGCTTCTTCACAACACTGTTTCTGTAGTCAACAATAATGTGATGTACACTTAAAATTTGCTAAGATCACAGGTCTTATGTTCAGTGTTCTTACCACAGTGAGAGAGTAAGAGAGGGAGGGGGGAAGAGAGGGAGAGAGGGAGAGAGAGAGAGAGAGAGAGAGAGAGAGAGAGAGAGAGAGAGAGAGAGGAGAGAGAAAATGAGTTTGATTCACATGATTATGAATGATTAAGTCCAAATGGGCTACACATTGGCTACTTGTCCTTGGAAAGCAATTAAGATATTCTGTGCTTCAGATTTTTATTGCAAAGAAAAACATTGATTATAGTATTTCATTGTATATAATAATGCATTCACAGCACTTAGCCTATTATCTGACACATAAAAAGAACAATATTACTTTCAAACAAAGTTTAAATTACTTTCAATAATGTTGTTGTTTCTATCTTTTGATCTTTAATATCCTTTAAAAAGTGGTTGTTGAAAATATGCTATGAGATGAGTTTGGCTTAAGTGGTCAAACAATCAGCAAAAGAGTCTTCCATGTTGAAGAAAGGGTCTAGATAAGAGTTACCGAGAAAACGTGATCAAGGGGCGTGAGGTCTGAAAGAGGGTAATGGATCTCACACGGCAGCTCATAGACAGTAGCCCAGAGGAGAAAAACAATAGGAATAGAGAATGACAGTCATACAAATTTTAAGACTCTATACTGTCAGTGGTAACAGAAATCAGGAGCAGGTTTGTGAAAGGCAACATGTACCGAAAATATTAAAATGTATGTCCTTTGCCCAAAAATCCCATTTCCAGGAATTCATCCAAAGAATAGCAATGGATATGTGTACAAAGTCATTTACACAAGGCTGTAAGCACTGAGCACTGATAATAATAGCAGAAATGGAAGGTGCACATTTGTCATTAAAGGAATATTTAACTTATAGAATAGGAACACTACATACCTACCTCACATCAGAGCACAAGAGGTGCAAAAATCAACAGGGCCGAGATGCCCAGCAAGTTTAACCTGGGTATAGAGGAGAATGACACTGGGGAGTTCCGGGGGGGGGGGGCTCTTGAGGAACTGAATCTGGAGGTGTTGGAACTGGCACAGGAACACAGAGCTAAAGATAAGGATGAGAAAAAGAAACTGCAAAAAAAGAAAAAGAAGAACCCCTAAGAAAATTTATAATAAAGCGTTTATCAGAAGCGTTTGCACACCTCAACAAGCTCCTTAAAATGTCTGAAAACATGGACCCTAACACTGAGTTTTTATTAATAGAACAGATTGTTCATAGTGCATTATCTGCTTTATTATAAGCCAATCTATGATTAAAAAACAAAGAAAACAAGCAAGCCACCATAAACATGTTTCTGAATAGTGTAATACCACCTCAGGAAGAGCTCCAAGCATGTCCATCAGAAAATATTCAGGAAGAAGGTCTTGTTATTATAGGAGATGACAGCTCCATGCATGTCATCATCTCTGAAGACCTCCTAGTGGGACAAGTTGTGGAGGTGGAGACAGTGATACTGATGTTCCTGACCCTGGATGGGCCTAGGCTAATGTGGGTCTTAGTTTGTAATAAGGTTTTAAAAATAAAAAAATAAAAAAAGCTTACACTACAAATATATAAAGAAGAAATATTTTTACACAGCTATACAGTGTGTTTGTATTTTAAGCTGTGTTACTACAAAAAAGTAGAAACATTAAAAAACTTTTTAAGTTTATACCATAAAGTAAAAAAAGATTACAGTAAGAAAGGAAAAAATAAATAAGTACAGTGTAGCCCAAGGATAGTATTTATGAAGTCTACAGTAGTGGACAGTCATGTCCGAGGCCTTCACATTCACTTCCCACTCACTCACTGACTCACTCACAGCAACTTCCAGTCCTGCAAGCTCCACTCATGGTAAGGGCCCTATACAGGTGTACTATTTAAAAAAAAATCCTTTTATACTGTATTTTTACTGTACCTTTTCTGTGTTTAGATATGTTTAAATACTTAGGAGCAATAGGCTATACCATATAGCCTAGATATGTAGTAGGCTATACCACTAGGTTTGTGTGAGTCCACTCCATGATGGCCCCATGAAAGTCACCAAAAGATGCATTTTTCAGAACATCCCTGTCATTAAGCATTGCATGACTGTATTTAGGATATTAAGTGACAAATACCAAGTTCTATTATTCATTTATGATAACTTTCTCATTCTCCTATAGTAATAACCATATGGGAGACAGCTTCCATTCACTGAAAACTTCCTCATTATCAGGGCTGTACAGCGTGCTTTGGTGCATTCCTTTTTTAATACACCTCTCAGCCCAGTGTGGTAGATATTCTTACCCCTGGTCTCTGCTATCCATCCTCAGAGACAGAACTTACTGAAATGCAAAGATATCTCAGGATATAGGAACAGGTTTCCATCCATGGGGAACTAACTGAACTCCAGCTGTATGCAATTCACCAAAAGATCTAGTTTAGCCTAAAGGAGCCTCATCTTAGTGGTCAACCTCTTTCAGCTATTACTAATCAGAAGGCATTTACCTGAACATAGCCATGTTTCCAGTAATAGGTGGTTATTCTCTCTGGAATATAATTTACACATGTTCCCTCAGGCTCATCTGACCACTCACCCCAAAGCCCCCTCACACAAGACAGAAGAGGGTTCCTCTCCTTGAGAATTTCCCATTGATGCTAATTTTCGTCTCACCCACAAATTAGAGGGGATGGTAAAACACTTCCTCATAGACAAGGCGAAACAAAATCTCATACCCCAATATTTCTGGGTAAAGGGATTTGGTCATAATATCATGGTATATGCAATATAATTTTGTCAATATTCAAAAGCAATCTTAAGTTTGTTAATTTTACAAAGAAGCTAAAGAATGCATATGTAGTTAATTCAGACACAAAATTTAATTTTATATACTTCACAGTGTACTCATTTAACAACTCAAAATGTAAATTGGAAAGAATATATATAGACCTAGGCTTGTTTAATTTCTTTGTCATTTTGAATTAAAATTAAGATCCATGATCATACTTCCATGCATTTGTATTAAGTTTTAATAAATTAGAGGAAACCTTAAATTTTTTAATAGTTGAGTTAGTTTATAACTCATGGAGTTAATTTATAGCTCTATGGTTAATATCGCCAAAGTTTGTCTAACACAATTAAGTACATGCATGCACGATGAAGTGTGTTTATGAGAAAACATAATTTTTTCAGCTTGAATTGTCTCCATTGATCAAATTCAAGAGTGAAATTCCAAAGAACTGAGGAAACTACTTATGAGCTATTCTGTTCAACATACACAACACTGGATTCATCTACCAAACATATGAAGACAATTGTATCTATTTATAAGAACAAAGCTTCTATTTGAGGAAGTGGTCTGGTCTTGAAAAATATCCACCAAGTCACCAGCTTATTCCATAACTAGAATGAGGTGACAAAACTGAAGCAGGGAAAAAAAACCCAAACAGACAAACAAAAAAACCAAGCAACTGGGCTCCATGCTCATCAAAATTAATATGGGAAAACCCAACCAATTTTTGTAACCAATAAACTTCAAAGTACTGGTGGCTTTTCTCTTCATATTTTACTGCTTACAGTGTTTTCCAGTTAGGGACAATTTGTAACAAGTGAGGCAAAAATACTAGCAGCATGACTCACATACAGTTGCTAAAAACATAAATTAGATTTGTTTGTCAACTAATTTGTGGCTATTTTGATTCAAATGTTGAAAATGTAAATGAAAGTTATGGTTACAGAATGAGACTGAGTTTAGCATATTTGACTTTGGGAAATTTGTCTCAATGAATTGTAAAGCAATATGAGCAATCCCATGGCAGGTTTTGTGTGAATTCAAAGTAGTGAGTCCAGTATATGTTCCCAAAGAAATGAGACTGGTCTTCTGCAATGTATTTTAATTGTTTATTTTATCACAAAGTATTATAAAGATGGCACAGTCCATGGAAATGAATGGATATTTCCCTGGATTGGGGGAAAGAAAAGATTCAGATGATTCATTTTATTACTCCGAATGATTTTGAGTAGTAAAAAAATGTACATTGTTTCAGGTGCACTGGAAGACGCAAAAGAAGGATAAACTTAAATCATACTTGTGATATGTTTACAATCTAATCTGACAGCAAAAGTAACATGGGCAAAATCTTCAGATGACAATCCGGGGTCCTCCTGTATAATGAGATAGAGGTACTGCAGTTCTAAAGTAGAACTTAAAGTGAACGGAGTAACAGAAAAGGACTCTTCAGGGTGGTCGAAGCTTTTCCAAGCTCTGAATTTGTGATTACACTTCAGCTAGGCAGGGGAAGTATGAGGCCACTTTGATGGAGATCATAAGTAGGGTTAAAACACGGAGTGGAATTGACATGGGTATCAGTTTTCTATTGCTGTCCTGAAAAATTAACAAAAATTCAGTGCTGAGAACAACCCAAATATATTATTTTACAGTTCTATAGGTCAGACATCTGACAAATTGAGCTAAAATCAAGGTGTCAGTAAGGCTGAATTCCTTACTTGATGCCCAGAGGAGAATCCATTCTCTTGACTTCCAGCTTTCAAAGGTCTCTCTGATTCTTGCACAGAGTCCTACATTTGAAATGATCAAGAGGAACTGAATCATTCTTTTGAGGCCAACTCTTTCTGACCACAGCTGGAAAAGGTCTTCTGCTTCTAAGAACTCATGGATTAGACCCAAAACCCATGTTCTGCATGGAAAACTATTAATTTGTATAATGAATTTGAACATTTCAAGTTATATTTATAATACATACTTAAGAAACTAAAAATAAATAAATAAATAAATAAATAATAGAAGCACAGTAGGCTAATATATTTCTCTGATGCAGGATATTAAATAAATGGGATAAAATATAATTTAATATTTCCATTACATAACTAATTTTTGTATTATACTAGATGAAAAATTTAAAAAGGGAGGATTGGTTAAGAAGATAAAGTGTAAGAACTGTTACATTATCTTTAACTACAAAGAAACTTCCAAAGTGCAGTAAATTTGGAAAAAAAAAAACCTATTAGTTGATTTGCAACAATAAACTTCTATATTAACATTTTCTTAAATTCACTTTTAATATTTTACTTCAAAATTACAGCTATACAAAACTTAAGTAGCAAAAGGGTGAATTTAATCATTGATACAGAAAATTCTAGTCCATGAGTCCTATTATCTAACATAAGAAGAGGCCTAGTTATAGTTTATTCAAATAAGCCATAAACTGTGATGAAAGAGGACAATTGCCTTTCAGCCTTCTATGGTATAGATAAGGTATTAACTACTTCATAGAAAGACACAGTGGGAAAAACTAATGAATTAGTTATTCTGTGCTATTCAGTGCATTTGTGGAAAGATTGTTGCTATCATGAGTCAGGCTAAAAGATTTCTATACCTAAGCCTGCTTTAATTTGATAAATTTAGAGAGAAAACTTTGATAAATTTACCTTCTTACTGACCTAGTATATTGAGCTCTTCAAACTTTAGGAAAAATATTTACATTTTTTAATGCTTAGTATTCAACACTATCATGAAATATTTGAGAGATAAGTCTCCCTTTTTCCTGAAATAACAGAGGTTTGGCTAAAGAACAGGATCACTCCCTTCCATGTCAGTCAATTTAGAATGTTTAGAAATCTCATTAATCATGTCTTGGAGGGTACTTCTAGGACACAACTATCTCAGTTACAAATAGGGTTATATGAAAGTTAATGTGTCCTTTAAATAACTCATCGGTTCCTCGTTGCATTTATTTTTGCTAAGATGTGAGAGCAAGGATGACTTTCCTATGACACTGGGAAATGAAAAACAATTGCCATTTTCAGGTTTGACACTATTTTTGATTTGTTATTATGTGTTATATTTTATTTTAGGTCTATGTATTACAGAACCCTAACCATAGAAAATAAATCTAATGTTGTGACTTCAGAAGAGGAAAAGAGAGATCAATGTCATAATTATTATAATATGTAAGAATGAAAACAAACAAATCTGTTAAAAATATTAAACATTTACTTTACTCTGAAACCAGAAAGCAGTATGTCGCTTCATAATTCACATTAAATGTGGTGATAGTGGTGTTTATTCAAGAGAGGTGAGGTTATAAAGCAGTAAAAAAAATAAAAAGAAAGAAAAAAAGTTTCAGAGGCCTAACACAACACAAGTCCATTTCTTATTCTCACAAAGGCTCTGTATATCCCATCAGACCCCAAGGCCATTGTCCTCTGTGCAGCAAATCAGTGATCCAGGCTGCTTCCATCATGTGACTATTATCTTTACAAAAGTTTTTGTTGTTGCTAAATTAGGGCAAAAGAGAGATTAGAAATCAAATGCGGGCCAATCTCTCTTGGCCTGAAAGTTACATGTGTGACTTCTATTCACTTTTTTCATTGGCCAAGACTAATTAGTTCTTGGCTCTACCTAACGCTTGGAGTCAGGAAATGTAGAGGACTCATTGCAGAGGTAGGAAGTGTTCATTGAGGATTGTCTTGTCACCCAATATCCTTTATTCCACAAAAAAACACACTCTACCAAGAAACACACTCAAGTCCTCTCTCAGTGAGAAAATTCAAAGTCCAATCCAGTCTCTGCTTCTACAATAGTTCACCCAGACTTCTGGATGATAGTGTAAGAGTCTCTGTATCAAACTCAGGTGCCACTATTTTCAACTGAAACATATAAACTAAAAAGGAAGTTAAGGGAGCTTTTCCATACACNATATTTGAGAGATAAGTCTCCCTTTTTCCTGAAATAACAGAGGTTTGGCTAAAGAACAGGATCACTCCCTTCCATGTCAGTCAATTTAGAATGTTTAGAAACCTCATTAATCATGTCTTGGAGGGTACTTCTAGGACACAACTATCTCAGTTACAAATAGGGTTATATGAAAGTTAATGTGTCCTTTAAATAACTCATCGGTTCCTCGTTGCATTTATTTTTGCTAAGATGTGAGAGCAAGGATGACTTTCCTATGACACTGGGAAATGAAAAACAATTGCCATTTTCAGGTTTGACACTATTTTTGATTTGTTATTATGTGTTATATTTTATTTTAGGTCTATGTATTACAGAACCCTAACCATAGAAAATAAATCTAATGTTGTGACTTCAGAAGAGGAAAAGAGAGATCAATGTCATAATTATTATAATATGTAAGAATGAAAGCAAACAAATCTGTTAAAAATATTAAACATTTACTTTACTCTGAAACCAGAAAGCAGTATGTCGCTTCATAATTCACATTAAATGTGGTGATAGTGGTGTTTATTCAAGAGAGGTGAGGTTATAAAGCAGTAAAAAAAATAAAAAGAAAGAAAAAAAGTTTCAGAGGCCTAACACAACACAAGTCCATTTCTTATTCTCACAAAGGCTCTGTATATCCCATCAGACCCCAAGGCCATTGTCCTCTGTGCAGCAAATCAGTGATCCAGGCTGCTTCCATCATGTGACTATTATCTTTACAAAAGTTTTTGTTGTTGCTAAATTAGGGCAAAAGAGAGATTAGAAATCAAATGCGGGCCAATCTCTCTTGGCCTGAAAGTTACATGTGTGACTTCTATTCACTTTTTTCATTGGCCAAGACTAATTAGTTCTTGGCTCTACCTAACGCTTGGAGTCAGGAAATGTAGAGGACTCATTGCAGAGGTAGGAAGTGTTCATTGAGGATTGTCTTGTCACCCAATATCCTTTATTCCACAAAAAAACACACTCTACCAAGAAACACACTCAAGTCCTCTCTCAGTGAGAAAATTCAAAGTCCAATCCAGTCTCTGCTTCTACAATAGTTCACCCAGACTTCTGGATGATAGTGTAAGAGTCTCTGTATCAAACTCAGGTGCCACTATTTTCAACTGAAACATATAAACTAAAAAGGAAGTTAAGGGAGCTTTTCCATACACATACAAACACATGATGCTCAATAATAAATGAAGACGATTAATACTACTAGTAATAATAATAATAGAACAGAAATAGAACAGGTACCATTAGGAAAGGAGAATGCTGAGAGACACACATTAATAAGTCCACAGATATTTTGGTCCTGTGAGTAGGCATTGTGAGAGGTCCAAAACTGGGGTTGGGGAATGTTCCCCCATTGGGTCTAAACCAGCAGTTCTCAACCTTTCACAGGGGTCGCCTAAGACCATCGGAAAACATATTTTCGATGGTGTTAGGAACAGAAACACCGCTCCTCTATCCGTCTTCAGGCCCACATGCAGATACTCCCACATACGAGCACCCGGCGACCCCTGTGAAAGGGTTGTTTGACCCCCAAAGGGGTCGCGACGCACAGGTTGAGAACCGCTGGTCTAAACTCTTTGGGAACCTCCAGAGAGTCCATTGTTCTCTGTGCCTCCCGCCTTCATCTTTAAGGATGCTTTTCCTTTCCCGTTACACTTGCTCCCACTGGAGGTGGGTTGGAGGGAATATCCTCTCCTTGGAGCCTGAGGAGCTTTCCCAGACAGCTTCCTTCTCATAGGAAGTTTGTGAACTTAGTCATTTTAAATCAGTGAAAGTTCTTTTGTTATTGTTGTTTTGTTTTGTTTTCGGTTCACATGCATAGTTTTTTTACCAGTAGAAATTATGAACAGTAATTGGTCTTTCTAACTTTTTCCATGTACTCAGAACATACCCAGACCCTTTCTATTAAGGGTTGTTGGAAAAGTCATGACGCATTTTTGCAACGAAAAACAGAAAAAATACGTCATGACTTTTCCGACACCCCAGTAGGTTGTACCTCTATATCCTTGTATTCCATTATTCTTTCTCTTTTTATAACA
>NW_017732141.1:195058-243612 GCF_001890085.2 Hipposideros armiger | reverse complement strand
AAGTTTAGGAGAAGGATAGATTAAATTTAGTAACCAAAAATATTCAATTTTGTCTTAAACAAAACCTAACAATACTGTGGTTAGTTAATAAACACACATGCCTCCACCATCTTATTTTAATACCTGCAGTATGATTCTGTTTGATCTTTCACTGGAAACTCTTGGCTAAATGATACAGATACAGCAAATTCTACTCTAATCAGAGAAAATGAGTTTTGACTTTGAGTCTGATCTGTAGTCTGGCTCTTTTATAGCTGTCCTGACTTCTAAAGAAACAGATCTCCTTAAAAACAGAAACTGTTAGAATGTAGACATGTTTGACATATTAAAACTCTACATTTGTTTGATCTCACCAAACAATTTGAATGCATATCAACAAAAATAAAGCTCACATCTGCCTCAACAGGCATGTTTACAATCATTTTAATGATACCATTAGATGTGACTCTTCAGGGTTTGCTATCCTGGGCTGTTATATGAAAACCATGTGAGATAAGTTTACCACCTGTGCACAATGGAAATAGCCTATTTAAATGAATCATAGTAAATACAGAGAGAAGATAGAACTCAATGCATTTCCTATGTTAAAATATGAACTGAAAAACAAAGAATTTTTTTGGGGGGGGCACTAGGGGACGGCAGTAGAATATGCCTTTACTCTAAGCCAGAAAAGTTACAATAAACAGACTTTTCCTGACCCCAAAACATTTGAACTTTAGTGTCTCTGGAAAAGTTTCCTAGTTGACAGGTAGGTTCTTAAGTCATGTAAGAAACCTGAGCTTAAAAAGCTTTTCTAAAACATTTACCTGGTTCCTAAAGCATCTTGGATTTAGATGTTTTCAGGAAAGCTGGTAGTTAAGTAACCATAACCTATTGTTTCTATATTTGTCTTTAGAAAGGGGTGGAAATTGTTGAGTGCTTTTTGAAGACTAAAAGAATTACAGGATAATTCCTCCTGACTTTGTACTGTTTTTAAGCACATATTCTTTCATTCCTTTAGGTTAGGGACGGTTTGAGTATACTGTTGATTGCACTGAAAACCATCATTAAATGGATTCTAGATTTTTTTTTTAAGTTTAACATTTAATCTTATTTTCCTATACCCCTCTGTATTTCCTGATAACAAGACTGTAATTATCACCAGAATTCTTAATAATTCCTCATATAACTTTGTATAACAATGTGGAATACAAAGAAAAAATGAATATACTTTCTTTTCTTAAATGCCTTCTATGGGCCTGAAAGTATACTTAGCCTTAGGAATAGAAGCACAAATAATAAAACATAAATAATTTTCTAGTAGCGACTAGGTTTTAGAGGAATACAGTATCTGAGAAACTTCTAGTTTCTGATAACAGGCCCTGGAGTTCTGTTTAATGATCCTAGGAGAACTTCCTGATTCCTTAGCTTTATCCTAGGGTTGTGTAGAACCAAAGCCTCATTCATATGATTGGCAAATTAAAAGCAAAAGTTAATTGGAATACTTCCTTACTCTTATAATCATAGGTAGCAATCTACAGTATCAAAGTCAAAATCGCTCTATATAATTACAAAGGAAGAGATTAGAAAGAACAATTCACAAAAAAAGGAGATATTCAAGGAAAAGAAATAAGAATAAGTGCCCCATTTCTATGCCTCACTTTGTGAACATTAGAAATACCGTTGGTGAAGTTCTCTACAAAGAAGTCTTCTATTTGTCAGACACCAAATCAAGCGCAGAAAAAAATGTAGCAGTTTTCTTGATTAGATAAAATAGAATCAAAGTTTATTTTGGCTTTGACTTCTCAGGTATGTTGGAGTCGCTCAACTCTGGTAGAAAATTGCTAGAGCACATCTAATCTCTCCTGTTTCTCTCCCCACATGTCAATGGGATGTACTCTCTGATTGGCCTATCCACTATTTACAAGAGAGGGGCCTATTTTGTGAGTCTGAAGTATGTAATGATGTATCCTAAGAGTGCATTTGGCTTTCCTATCTATGCAGCTTTTATGGTTTCATTTCCCCCTTTTGATTTTCAAGTATGTAACTGTGTAACTCAACAATACACACCTGGCCTCTAAGTAGTCTAGCTCAGGCTGGTAAGAAAACAATTCAAAACTTTCCGAAGTCCTGGCAACATTAATATGTCACATTCAATAAAACTGTGCAGAGATCCTAAACATACCTGCTGAATACTGATTGGAGATACCCTTCCTATGTACAACATAAGATCCATTGTTTAGCTAAGCAAATCTTCTTAGAAACTTTAAAGTAGTCATCATGGTAAAGAAATAAATTGTATACTTGAAGGAAAATGTATTCCACCTATCTTTCTGCTGCCATACATGAAGAGCAATTTTCTAAAATATAAATAGAAAGAAAGAGAGAGAGAGAGAAATAAATTATAGCCTGCAAAATATGTAAAATACATTCAAGGGCACTCAAAAATGGATGTAATTGGATAGTGCCTATGCAAGATGAAATTAAAAGGATATAGGTAATTTCCTAAACTCAGGATGTAATGATTATTTTGTACCAAAGTAACAGCCCCGAGTCTCTTCTGCATAAAGTGAAATAAATAAATAAATAAATAAAATATTTGATTGGATTTCTGAAACACTTTATATTTATAAAGCAAGTGCAGCCACTGGTTGTCTTGAAGTTCCTACTGAGACTTGTAAACCTCCTTCCAATCCCAGCACCATTGTGGTAGGAGCACTCCTGAACATCTGGCAGTACATTTTTTTTTTTATTGACACGTTTAATATATTGAGCTAACTGAAAAAAGCTGGAGGTATTCAAGAATTACTACTGTTATTGTAACAGCTGGGAACCAATTGCTGGGACAATTTCAATAATGTTCAAGGTATTAACTCCTTTACTACTAGAAATAAGAAATGGTCCTTCTGGTCACAAATATCATATGTGAGAACACTTCCAGTTTTCCTGTTGTTTGGTCTTTTCTCCCTGAAGTGCTACTTGACTCAGCATACTTCACAAGTAAAGCCATACTTAACTAGGCATTCTAAAGCAGAGGTGTTGAGTCATTAATACGATTCCCAAAGCCATCAGTGAGTATCAGTACATATCCTGAACAGGGCAACAGAATTAGGTTGCACGAGTGCCACTAAATGTAGTATTGCTTGATAACAGCATGAGGAACAGCTAGAAGCCATTGGTCCCTGACTGTCAGAGGCTCTTGTTAAGAATTGGTGAAACTGCATCAGACTCTTTGTTGCCTGGACTACTTTGGGGTGTAGACAATGTGCTAGCAGAGGCTGAACTGCTGGTGAATGAATAATGAAAACTCGGAATGTTGTTCTGTGCATTGTTACTCAGGAACTTTTTGAGGCCAGGCACTCTCCGCCTGTGGCTTGCAACCTGGGCTGATTGAGAGTCCACCCACATAATTTGGAGTTTGGCAGGGTTAAAAAGTCAATTTCTGTTTGCCATCTTGAAGCTGGCATAAGTGCCAGCATGCAAACATCAGCCTTATTAGACGATACAATAAGGAGGTGCCCCAGACGCTCACCTTTCTTCAAGGGGGCAAACCCTCTAGCAAAGACCTAATTGCATGTAATACCTACCTATCCTAGCTTAAATGTTCTGTTTCAGCAATTTATTTTGGCTGCAGATACAGGAGCACGGATTTGATTAAAAGAAAATAGATGAGAACCTACTGAAATAGGGGTGGGGGGAATACACTAGCAATAAGATACTAAATCAGGCTAGGAAACATCTGTGGAAATCCTGGGGCCTCCACGCTAGCATCAAAGGGAAGAAGCATGCTAAAACAGTGGATCCTCCAGGAGAAACGTCTTCTCTAACATCCAATACATCTGTGGATGGGGAGAAAAACAAAGGAAAGTTCCTCTCTCAGTAATAGTACTAAAGATTTGGAACAGCGGCACAGACATAATGATTGGCTAACCAGAGAATTCACTTCATTGCCAGAATAGGGGTTTTGTGGCATCAGTACCTACCAGGGTAAAATATATTATCTCAATAGCAACTGTTGGGTGTTTCCATGGTTCACATTCAAAACGAAAATTTTCTTATAGCATTTCTTCTCCACAATGTATACTGCGTGTGCTAAAGACAAATGACTTCTCTTTTTACTTAGAGTCTTCAAATGGTGAGTAGTCACATCCAACCTGTCAGGGAGCACTGCACACACCACGGTCTTGGAGAAAAGAAGCCATAGGCAATAAACAGATGGGCCTCTGAGGTAGCTTCCCATGTGGGAAGAGGCGAGTATCGTCCATGTAAATGGAGTGTGGGTGCTGAATAGCCAGTGGTGGAACTACTACAGACCACATTCCATTCCCAACTTCCTTCCCCTTGTCAATTCCCAGAAAATTCCCATTTGTCTCATTTCTCTTGAAGCCAGAAATAGTCATGTGACCCAGTTCTGACCAAAGGAACCTAAGAGGAATTTTACTGGGGCCTTGGTCAAAAGATATTCTGCTGAGAAGAAATAGGCAGAAGAAAAAAGCTGTCTAGTGTCACTCCTGGCCCCTTTGTTTCTGCCTTGCAAATGTGATTACTAGAGATGGAGAAATATCTGTAGCCAAGATACAAGAATGATTAGCACAAAAAAGTCAGCATACTAAGTATTAGAAAGAAATAGGTATGTTTGTGATATTCTGTCATCACCGGATCATCTATGAAACAATATATCTCTAAACATCTTTTTAAATAAACAATGACATTATATTGTATAGCTACTTTTGGTCAGGTCTTTTGTTACTTATGGTTTAAACTTTTTAAACTGATAACTAACTGGTGATGGAACATTCTTACCTCAAATGTGCACCACATGATTTGGAAAATCAGGAATTTATAGACTGTCATGCTAAAATAAATTTTCATGTACAGTCAACATTCTGTGCATTATTTGCCAATCTTTAAATAATTCAATAGTTAAGGTCAACCTGGGATGCTTTTTCTGAGGTATAATTTATAGGAACCCCATTATCTATAAAATACTAGAGGCTGAGTCCACAAATACGTTATGTAACATTTGTCTTTTGCATCAGTCCTAACAAAGGTCCCAGTATAAGTATGAAAGTTGATGGCTGACTAAAACGACAAATGCAACTTTTAAATTCTAACACCTACACTTAAAATATATAGGAAAGTAATGTTCATATATAATAAAAAAAGAAGACATATGTAATTGGAGTTTTGAAAATAGAATTTTCATTGCCAGCAATTAGTAGACAAAACTGCAAATGAACCTCTACATGAAAACAAATGAGAGATATATAAATGTAACAAGTGTCTTTTTAAATGACTTTCTGTGGTGAAAATAAATTTTAAAATCCATCTAAAAAGACAGTGTAAATGACACCCTAGGGACTAGATGTGCTAAAGGCCAGTCTTCCATTGATGTACCAAACCCAAGGGATTTTAAGTTTTTATTTTGATGGCTGTTCAGGGTATACAAGACACAAAATAAAGCCTTGGGCATGCTTAAAGTAGAGCACATAATAGGAGATTGCTCTATAAGGCTGCATCCCAAAGGATTCCACCTGCAAGAAATCCATAGCAGAAGGGACAGTAAATAAACTTTCTTATGTCACTGGTATGGTGGGAGGGGTAAAAAATTATATTTTGAGAATTTATAACCATAATCTCGTCTTCATGTAGATGTTTCCTCAACTTTACACAATTTAGTTGGTAGGGGGAACTCCCAGGCAACTGACCAAAGTAAATGTAAAACCTATAAAAATTTTAATTTCAATTTAAAACTCTTCTACACAGATAAAAACCAAAAAACTCCTAGGGAAAAAAATATGTGCTATGAGTGAAAACTAGCAGAAGTATACCTGCAGACAGATCATATATTAGGTGTATCAGAAAATAATTTACATGTACATGTTATATATTTCAGGAAATAAAAGTAAGTTTGAAAATTTGAGTGAGGATCAAGAGAGTTTAAAATGTCCAGAAAGATTTGACAAAGAATCAAATCAAAGTTTTAGAAACATAAAAAGCAAAGTGACAAATTCAGTGCATCAAGATAGGAGCACAAACTGGAAGATAAAGCTAAAGAAAATATGCATGAAGAAGTTAGAACAGTTAAAAACCAAATACTGGTTATGAGACACAGAAGGTGGATTGATGAAGGTGGATATAAATCTAATTGAAATTCCAGAATAAAAAGAATAGAAGGATAGGTAAAAGGCAATATTTAAAAAGAAAAGTGAATATAATTATAAATTTTGAGATATAATTATAAAATTATGAATATAAATTTACAGAATAAAGGCAAGAAATCCAAATTTTTATCCTGGAAGAGCAAGAAATTTTCAACAGGGTAAATAAAAAAAAATCTGAGCAATATATATATATGTTTGCAATATAATGCATTATTTAATAGTACTATAATAGTAATAGTCACTGAATCTCACAAACAAAAAATTTTAAAAACAGCAAGAAAGAAAAGGTATACCCTTTGCAGAGGAATGACAATAGATGGGCTTTCAACAGCAACAATGGAAGTTAGAAGCACTGTGATAATATCTTCAATATTTTGAAAGAATATAACAATTAGACCTTATAATTCCATACCTGGAATTGCTATCTTTCAAAAACCACGGTGAAATAAAATATTTGTTTTCAGAAAAACAAAAAGTGAAAGAATTCACTTCCCAACTGACTCATTAAACAAGCTTCCAAAGGCTACAATATATGTACCTGGGAAGCATTTCTGGTTGAAGGTTTCAGATAGAAGAAGAAATTATGAGAAAAATAACAAAAAAATTATTTCTTTTCTTTTGTATCTGTATACTCTTTGTTTTATTTTCTTGCCATAGAGAAATTTTATAGGACCCATACTTTAATCCTCCATTTCCTTATCAAGGCCGTATTTACCTCATCAGGTATGAAGTAAGGATACATTCTTAGCAAGATAACTAGTAGTTAATATGCAGTTACCATGTGTTAATTTATTGATTGTGCCTTTGTTGATGATTTTGATGATGTGTTTGTATCATTGTCCAAATAATTTAACCCACTTGCCTTTCTACATATCACTCTTTTAATTAGAACTAGACAATTGAAATAACAAATAAGAAAAAGTAGATTATTTTTATGTGATATTATAAGCATATAGAAATGTTGTAGCTTTGTAAAATTTTGAATTTCTCACCTGGTATTTTAGTATGTCTTCAATAACCTCTATTATAAACTTGGAAATGTAAATCATCAAAATTTTGAAAATCTCAAACAATAACCATCACATGTTCGTGTTTTCTTTGCAAAGGAATATATATGTGTGTTGCTAATTGGGGTTTGGCGATAATTAAATGAGATAAATCAGGGAAATTTTATAAAACCAGGTATGGTACATGAAAAACAAAAAGATTGTTTCCTTTTGCATCTAAGCCAGGCATTGTGCTAGGTGACTCATGTTTTGTTCCATTTATTTTTTCAAATGACTAGAGCAGTTATTTTGGAAAGTAAAAACAAGCAAACTAACTAAATAACCAAAAGACACATTGACTGGTAATCCATTTTCAATTCCTGTTTCTCAATTTTTAAACCTGTATAATCCAGTCACTTCCTTACTTTGTTATCCGACTGGTCTTTTAACATTCTAAAATGGACTTTTGTCCCACCCGCCTTTTGAAAGTAATAATAGCTACCATTTATTGTGTGCCTGAAATTTCCCAGAACCTATAACAGGACGTTTATGCTGTTTCATTTAACATAAATGAGTCTAGTGCCTTTTTCTCACTTTATGTCCTGATTAATATCACTGTGCCATGTGCCATTTCTGACCACTTACGTCTTACAACAGTAGTTTCTCTCAATTTTAGTGATATCACACATTTCAAGCCTGTCACTTCCTTCTCAATTCCTCACTGTATTCTTTACAATCACAGCTGTACATTGTGTTCTATTTTGCTTCTGAGTCCCTCTAAAATCTGTCATAATACATCTGGCACACCTAGTATGACAAATTCTAGAGGGATGCACCTTTTACATCAGAGTCTTTTGTGTTACTTCCTTGGCATTTTATAACTGTCCAAGTGTTTTTAAATAAAAACTTTAGGGGGTAGTAAATTTCACATCACTAACATTTAACTTACCATTTACTAGGGATTCATAGTAGAAGACTGCTCTCTTCCCTGAAACTCACTTCCTTACCCATTGATAGAAAACGTCTACTCTTTAAATTCTTGTTCAATTAAAAGAAACAATCTAATTTATTTGTGTTTGATTTAATTGTTCCCAAATGAGAAGGAGAATGAAAATGTGTTTTTTGAATCACTGACATTCTTGTATGAAATAAGTTAGGTGAGAAAAATTATGCTATGACATATGATTTGTGGAAATGGCTATTTCTGGAACAAATTAATTTAGATTGGAGGTATAGTAATTATGTAAGAATTTCATTTCTCAGAAAATTGTGAACTGGCTTCCAAGGTTCTTCTATAGTGAGGTATAAAATACAGAAGTATTAATATTGCTAAAGAAATGCAAATATTTGCTTACTCTTCATTTAAAGTTTTCATTATTTTCTGTTCGGAAAGAATGATTAATACTGATCACATTATGGAGTAGCACAGTTACACAATAATTGATTTTAAAGGCAGATTTCCCAATGGGGAAGCCAAACTAAACAAATACTACAAGACTGTTAAATATTTCTCTTGTCCTGTACAAGAATCAATGAAAGTAAATGAATGTTATATTATACGATCAATTGTTTGCTATTTAAAGGAAAACAAATTCATATGACTCATATTTTTATACACTACTATACCTGCATATAATATGCATATATATATATATATATATATATATATATATATATATATATATATATATATATATATATATAAAACCATACACGATATGTTTTATCTTTTACAAGTACTGATTGTGGGTATTCATCAGAGGGCATTTTCTGCTATAATTTTCAAGATAAAAGGCATTCTTTAATGTCAACCTGTGCCTATATGGTTATATATTACCTTACTAAGCAAGCAACCTGGATTTAATTCCCAGCCCAGATCACATACTCCCCAGGCAACTTTGTTCAACACCATACAGTAGAAAATTACTAATGCTACATGAAAGCATTGATTTTCATTTTAAGGAAAGGAGCTAGTTCCCAATAAAGGTATAAGTGTTATTTCACTTTGTTTTCTGTTGGAAATGCAGTGGTTGTGGCCTTTCAGCAGGAGATAGAAAGCCACCCCACGAAGGGTTCCTTTCCCAGTGTATCAATTACTCTGTGCACTGCTGCATGATTTTCTCATAAAGAAAAGAAAAATGAAGGTATTAGAGATTCTAATTATATGTTTCTTCAAAGTGAATTAACATAGAAATGGTGACTTTCTTGAGGGGAGTATTTGACCCCATGTCTTTAAAGCTTTCAAAAGTGTCTCTGTTTCTCCACACTTGTACTCTTAAAACCCATTTGACGATTTTCCCAGGATATCTGCACCTAAAAGACACAGTGGCGACTGTTAGATGGAACTTCTTTCACTCAGCTGTTCTTGAGACTGTGTCACTTTTCTTTGCCCCCCAGATGTTAAGGTTTAAGATAGAAGACTATGGATGTGCAGTAAGTCAGTGTATTAAAAAACATTTGCAGGGATGTGCATTTGTGTGTCTGTGTGCAAGTGTGTTTAGGAGAAAACAACCATTTCTCAGAAACATCAACAGAGGTGGAGAGACAGCCCTCTTCGCTATGTGTGATGCCTGATTTCTAGAATAAAAGAAAAAAATGGGAGCAGCCTACCTGGGATTGTTCTTATAATGTTGTAAGATGACGGTGATTATGAATTTCCATTTTAACAACCAAACATATTTAAAGGACAGAGAGGAAAGCAGAGTCACTGAAACATAAAGTTGAATGGAATGGAATAAGACATTTTAGTGTCAAAAATAATTTATCTTGCAGGGATACTAGAATTCTAGTACTCCCCTGCTTCCTAATTACTATGAATCACTGACTCTATGTCCTGTTAGTTTTATTAGGTGTTTCCAAAGTTTCAGCCAAATCAGTCTTTTACATTAAGCTCATTAAAAACAAAACAAAACAGACTACTAACACAACTTCATCCATTTCTTAAAATGTCGGCCTTTGAGTATGATGATATATTCTTGGATTCTATTGTTAAAACAACTAGGAGAAAGTGGGGTGGGCTCAAATTCATTAAACTTTAAGGAACTTAAAACATATAAAACTTCCATTGGAAAATCATTATGTGTTTCCCTATATACACAGAAAAAATTTCTGGTGTCATTTTTTTCTCATGTCAACATGAAACAGCTGGATTAAGAAAGATAGTATTTTAAATTCAGGTTTATTTTCTTTCTTCTTTCAACAAGAGGTCACAGACCACCTGTAAACTGGATCTTGATGGATTAAATATGACTTGTGAAATTGAATCCTAGTAATACAATAGAATCTATAAAATAGACACCTTAGATTTCTCTCTCCAGTACCCTCTCCTCTTAGTGGTTCTTCCTTAATTCAAATGTGCACGCATTTCAAAATACATGATTTCTATACAGTTCTACATTTCTCGCTTTCTTTCCTAAGAAACCCATTGTGATTTTTCTTACTGTGCTGGGCCAACTTTGAACTCCTAGATGGTATTTATGATAGCTCAAAAGGAATGCCTTGATAAGGCTACAAAGCAAGGAAATGACTTGAAAAGCCTACTGATGAAAAGGTCGGTGAGGAGGCAGTGCTAACCACATACATGGATCATGCAAAGGATACAAGAGGTCACAGGTTTTTAAGAAGTGGGGATCGCGCAGGGTCAGATTGGTTACAGCCAATTGCACAACCACATTCTTCTCCATTCACCCTCAGCAGAATCTCTAATTATGGCCTGCACAATCACTGCCAAAGCACTAAAGAGTGGAGCTGTATTGTTCCATGGTGAGTGCTTAGCAAAAAAGCCGGAATTTGATACTTAGTCACAGTTTGCAAACAATGTGGTTGAACCACCTGAGGGGTCACATTTTTACATTCTGAGGCAATTTATTAGTAATGGTACCTGTCAGTCAGAAATCCCCCCAAAGCTCTTTCATTCCTAGACGTTACTTTGATATAGAAATGGTTCAAAGTAAGAGGCAAATAAAACAAGAGCTAGCTCATTTACAAAGAAATATCACCACATCCCCTTTATCCTTTCCTGATGAGCAATCTTTGTAGTTGTGCTCTAAGTGGTGTCAAGATTAGACTACATGGGTTATTTTAAAAGCAAGCCCTTTTATTTGTCTATGAGGGATTTCTAAAGTTCCTAAACTATTTCCATGACTACGTTCACTTTAACTCAAACTATAAGCAGAAGCAAACACTATGCTTAAGACACTTCAAGCAGTGACACTTTCCCAGGTGATAGTGCTCCAGATAGGAATGATTCAAAGTTTAGAAAGCTTGTGTGAATTTAAACACAGAGTCTTACATGAGGGTATTTCATAGCATTCTCCCAACACACACACACACACACACACATACACACACACACACTCATATATAAGTGCGCTTATATTTCCAGTGCACAAAGTACACTTCCATTTCTGATTATCAAGCAGTTGTTTTTTTATTTCAAGACAAATACACAGAATTTAAGAAAAATTAGTTTCCTATGCTTGGAAGAAAATACCTTTTACTAACATATGAACCATTTTAACAGCTTTTATTTAATTAATTTTCCATACATGCTCCTGGAATTATTACTCTTTTGTATCGTTCTTTCCTTCTGCTACTGACTTTCATTTAGGAACTTACTGTTTATAAGTGCTGCATTTATGACATCACAGAATATGTTGCCATATGTGTAGAGTAATGTTGCTCTTGCCACATCCTCTCTAAGTCAAGAGTTTTAAGAATGGAAGTCACATTCTCTAGGGATTTTATGTGGGCCATTCAAAACAATGAACAAAGGATTTAATGCAAGGAACAGAACATACAGTAGAAAGCAAATCCATCAAGTGAAATTGCATGTGTAGAGAGAAGAGATTTGAAAGCAGCCTACATTTCATTCCACCTATTCCTTTGTTTCAGATTATAGTAATTAAAAAAAAAATACTAAATTGCATGATGGGTAGGACAAGGTAATACAGTAAAAACTCACATTTAAAAATCGTGGTTCCATGTTAGGCAATATGATCCATGCTTTACATGTAATATCTCAATTAATCCTCAAAACAGTCCTATGAGGTAGGTATTATTTCACATTTTGCAGATGGGAAAAACTAGGCTCAAGATCACACACGCTGCTTCACTATATATTCCTGATTGCCCTACCATCTGATACTTTATTGAGCATTATAATGGTATTTATGACTGAATCCCTTCATTGTTAACCCAAATAACTTGTTTGATACCAGTTTAAAAAGTAAGTAAGCTGTAACATTTGTTGACTCATTTTATATTTTTAAAAATAATTATATAATCACGTGATCACCATTCTTTGAAATCTAGAAGCGATGCACGGTATGCATTAATCTCTCAACTCCAAACCTGAAGTCCTTGAACTATTTCTATTGTCCATAAACATTGACATGTTAAAATGAAAGAATTGGTTTTGCAAATACCAGTTTAATAATTGGCCCAAGTAAGATCCATCAAAACAGGCTAAATCGTTGGCTAAAATGTTGTTGGGGAATACAATCTTTACTTAGTCTCAAAGTAACAACCTGCAGATAGCTTGGTAAATATGTACAATAAAATGTAACTTTGCAAGAGAAATCCCACAGAAACCATCAGAACCAAGTGATTAAATTTGGCACCTTCAAAAAGAGGCAAACTGCTGTTACATAAATCTGACATAATAGGAATCGCACAACATTACCTGTAGTATTCTTGGCAAAACTGTTTAACCTTAATTTAATCCTGACTAAGCACTCAGACAAATACAGATGGTGGAACATTCTATAACATAATATACTGCATTCTTTTAAAAAAAAGAAGTTAGTATCATGAAAAACGAAAGAGTGGATGAAATATACATGGTCAAATGGAGGGACTGTTCTTCCACATTCAAGGAAATTAAAGAGACATGTAAAACAATTATAGCACAGGATGCCTGATTAATCCTTGGATCAAAATGATCAAATGAATAAAGAAATGAAGAACTATAAAGAACATTATTGAAACACTTGGGGTAAATTTGAATAAGGGCTATATATCAGATAAGATTATCATTATAATTTTCAAAAATGTAAAAACATGACTCACAAATATAAATATATGTCAAAGATTTTCTGTAGCTCATCAGTGAGCTAGAGGTAAGATGTTAAAGTTAGATTAATGAGGAGCTAGGTTTCTATAGACAAATTAAAAGGAATATTAACATAATATTGCATAATATAACATAATATAACTACAGCCATCAGGGCTATCTTTTGAAATAGGTAGAAATCACTTGCATCTGTGCAGATAAAAACCCATGCGTTAACTTCTGTTATTTTATAAACCTTCGATGTTTTAAATAGACAAGTTGATAGGAAATTTACCGAATTTACTACTTCATATTAATGAGTGTATCAAGGGAAACTCAGTAATGTCCTTTGCCTATAAACGAGTTTCATAATTTGTTTATACTGTTATACCAAAGTTAGAGTTCTTAGGTGTAATACCAAAACTGTCCTATATATAGAATATCCTAGCTTTTAGAATATCCATGCTGAAATATGTTGGGGTTGTGTTTCATCATGTCTGAAATTACTTTCACATGATTCAGAGAAAAATACTGCTTGGGGATGGCAGAAACAACATGTGGCAATGTTGATACCTGATTAATCTAGTTAATATGTTATATAGATAGCAATTTTGCTAACCTTCCAACCTCCTTGTAGGTTGGAATTTTTAAAAATAAACATTTGTGGACATAAAGAGTAAAATATTTGGTGAGCTTTGGTGTATTTTCTTGTTTAAATTTTAGGTTGACAAGAGTTTGCTTGTATGTGTGACCTGTTTTTTTAGTCTTTGGAAACAGAGTAGCTTGGAGCCTAGACTCTCAAGTGAGAGGTTTATTTAAAGTAAGTTTTGGGCCAGCTGAGTGGCGCGTTGGTTAAGAGCTGGCTTGGGATGCCAGAGAGCCCCAGTTTGGATCCCACATGAGGGCCACTGACACTTCCCTCTACAGCTAAGATGCTGAACAACAGCTCGACCTAGAGCTTGGGTGCCCTGAGTCGCCGGCGGCAGCGTAGGCTGCTGCCTCTGCTGCAGTGGGCTGTCATAAACTACCGTGAGTAGCCAGCAGCCAGTGTGAGTGACCGGCAGCTGGCGTGAGCTGCCAAGAGCCACTGTGAGTGGCCGTCCAGAAGCCAGCGACCGATTTGCCTCACCCGGGAAGAGCGCAATGATAATACCAACATGGGCCAGTGAAGCGACGTCCTCCACAACTAGACTGAAGAATCAAAAACAGCAACTTGTCTGCTCCCCTTCCCCGATTCCCCAACACTGTTCCTCTCTCCCAATTCCCCAATAAAATCTTAAAAAATAATAATAATAAAGTAGGTTTCAAACATAAAATTACTACTTTTAATCTGTATATCATTGGACAATTTAAATATACTTTGTGCTTCCTTTTCTTAGCTGTATGATAGGGATATAGAGCCAAAATTATTCAGCACATATTTAGTACTCAATAAATGCTATCTAATTTAATAGTGTTACATTCTATATCTTTAGTGATTACACCAGTAGTCTCCATTTGGTTAACTTAACTCCTAGGATTTCTTTAAAGTGTACTGTTGACCTAATACCACAAGCCTCAGAAAGTGTATCCACGTAACCTAGACTTGCTTGTACTGATATACAAAAACTTTCAATATCTTTTTTTTTATTGGCAAGACATCTATGAACTTATTTTATTATTGCTGGTTATCCCTTGCTGGTCAGCATCTCTCAAAGAAAGTTATAATGATATTTACTTACTTCATTAATGCAAAGGTTTGAAGCTAAAAAACAAATATTTTAAACATGGAGATTTGGGTCTAACACAAGATAGACAAGAGC
The DNA here is from genome assembly GCF_001890085.2 of Hipposideros armiger. Taxonomy (NCBI): domain Eukaryota; kingdom Metazoa; phylum Chordata; class Mammalia; order Chiroptera; family Hipposideridae; genus Hipposideros; species Hipposideros armiger. The sequence goes on along the minus strand of NW_017732141.1, from coordinate 228,629 downwards.
AATATTAAACTAGACTATCAAACTTTATTAGCCACCAGATTGAACTTGAGAGTCAGAAAAAATGAAAGTGTTCTCAGTTTATTTTTGTTTCATTGAAATTGGACAGGTATAACTTAAAATAAAATTTGGAGAAAAGGGTTTGGAGTCAAGACACACTTTCAGAGGGGAAAATGATGCAGAGAGGTTAGTCACCTATTTTTAATCCATATGGAGTCACAGCTCTAATAGGGCAGACTAATTAGAAGAAATATTCTATTTCAAGGAGGAATAAAATTCAGTTCCTGCTTGTTCCTTAAGGATCTCCAGGTAATTGCAATTTTTTAATGCAAAATCCTTTGGAAAAAACCCTAATTTGCTTGATTACCATTAACTGGCTATAATATTTTATAATTTAGGCTCTGTGTTAAACTTCTTTTTAATTTGGCTGCATTATAAAAACATATTTAATTCCAATTCAGTGAAACTCTACTTGAACCATGAATAAAGAGTATTTTACCTATACTGTGATTTAATAGTGCTCTACTTTATTATAAATAAACAGTTTAAACCTCTTTCAGATACTCTGTACTCATTATAAGACTCCCTACAAATATAAATTTATAATAACTATGGATAGGTACAAAGTTGTTTGGTCTACAACTTGCAAGGTGATGCAAACCTTCATTTAGATTTTTAATTAACGATTGTGTAAAATGTTTACTTATATGACAGAAGACAGGAAATTCACTTTCAAGTTTCTGAAAAATAAATTGTTACAGCTGGGCTGTAAATTTATTTCCTCACACCAAAAATTTTAGGACTAGTTTATGTTTCCATTACAAAATTTTGTTTTATTTGAACTACAAACTTACTCTCATAAAACTTTCTGTTCAAAAAAATGTTAATTTTATAGTGACTTAACTTAATTCCATAAAAAAAAAATATTTGTATTGCTTGCATTTAAGCATCAACTATAATGACTAATTGCCAACTTTACAAATGGCATTTTCCTTTCAACGTTTTATTGGATATTGCTCTTAATAATCAGTTATTCCCAGGCATCAATTTAGATGTGAGGAATATAGTAACCTAATCTAAATTAGATTATAGGTAAGAACATGGCAGTAGTTACTAAATTCCTGGTTTGTAACTCCACTTTTTATTTCCTACATGATTTAAAAGACAACTGCATAAAAATAGTTATAAATATATTATTGGGAAAAATATATAATATTATAATTTGCGCCACCAACATAAAGGGAAGGAGCAGAAGTATATAGGAGAGGAGTTTTGTATGCTATTGAATCTAATTTGATATCAATAAAACTAGATAATTATAGATTTAGGATGTTAATTGTAATCCCCATGGTAACCAAAGAAATATAGCTCTAAAGAGCATGCATTCAAACTCAAGCAGTCTAAGCCCCAGTCTACTCTGACAAAATAATATAATGGAGCCACTTTAAAATGGAGCCAGAGCAGCCATGCCAGAGGCACTGCCTTGCACGTCTGAGGTCTCAAATCTTTGAATGTTAAAACAGGGCAAAATAACCTTTGGACTGGATCTAAGGAACTGTGTTTCCCAAAGAACTATTTGCAAAGATAACAAGAAAGCAGTGGTTATGACTACTGGACTGAAAATTAAAAGCACTGTTTAGAATTTGTCACTATGTTATATTATCTGCACCAATAGAAATGCTTACCTTTTATTGATGTAATTGTTCCCCTTCCCTGTCTCATAAACACACATTGCCATTGTCTCCAAATCCCAACACTGTTTGGGCTTTGGCTTAAATAAGTGCATACCTAATAACTATTCTTATTGATTTAAAAAAAAACTCTCCCTTGTCTCTGACTTTGAAAGGCTTTTTAGTTTTTAAGTAAACAGCTCTTAACCATGTTACGCTACCTCTCACCGTAAAAAGGGGCTCACTCATTGATTGAAGAAATATGCATACAGACCATATAATGAAAACTATTCCAATAGATTCTCTGGCATTATAAGGCTAGATGAAGTATTATAGCTGCCTTCCAGTAGATCATAGTTAACACTGTAACATTTTAATTCATTATAATATATTATACAAATTTATTAAAAAACAATTTTAATTAAAGTTTATTGGGGTGACAATTGTTAGCAAAGTTACATAGATTTCGGGTATGCAATTCTGTAATACATCATCTATATATCACATTGTGTGTTCACCACCCAGAGTCAGTTCTCTTTCCATCGCTATATATTTGATCCCTTTTTAAAAAAAATAAAATCTTTATCCAATGAGCACAGCATAAAAGGAGACACGTTTGTAGTCTTGGGGCTATGAGAATACTTTGGAAAGACCTGTAGGTACTAGAATTGAATATGGATTTGTCACTATGTAACTTGGTATGTTTCAAGTGCTCTCTGATGCTACTTTGACTACACTTCCTGTCCTTCCTCTGGAGCTACTCTGGCATCCATGCTGTTCCTTGTAGTCACCGAGAACATTCCTGTCCTGAGGACTTTGTATTTGCTATTCCTTCAGCACAAACACAATCCCTGTACATAACTCTGAGTCTCCTTACCTCGTATATTTCACTACACCAAACAGGTCTTCTCTAGCCACCCTGTAAAAAGAATTACATTTCTCCCCAGATATTTCCTACTTCAATTTATTCCCTATAGCTTTAGTTATGTTTTGTCATAGCAGTTTAAATACCTGTATGTCTCTATATCTATCTATCCCCTATCTATCATCTATCTCTCTGATCTTTATTTGCTCATTGTCTTTGTTTCCCCAAATGAATATGAGCTACATGAGAGCAAACATTTTATCTGTTTTGTTCAATACTGTATATCTAGGTCCTGGAAAATGTCAGATTCATGGTTGGCCTGCCCTAAGTAATTGTTGATTGATCTGGTCAATTAACAAGAACCGATATTATATAATTTTTATTACATCTAAGAAATTATCATACAAACATAACAGTGCACTAATTATGTAATTATAAGATTAATATGGACTTAAATATCCACTCAATATGCTATTTTGCTTTTAGGTAAAGAATTTATTTATTTTTTTAAATTTTTTTTACTATTTAAAAGAAAATGTTCACAGCACCACTGTTCTCCACTCCCAACGTTAACTTGTGAAATCATCGGTTTCTTATAAATCTAACTTAAATATAGCTTAACAAGCTTTAACATTATTTCCCTTCTTGACTGTTAGCAGTGAGACACTTAGCTTTCAATATTTAAATTTAGTACTTTCTAACATGAAGCTTTACCTTTTCAGGTAAATATATTAGCTTTTATCTCTAGGTATTCTAACCTTTAAATGCTTTCTTAATTCCCCCTGTAAGGTGATGACTTCATTGTTTATACAGGCTTAATCTCAATTTTGAAATATTTTTTAGCACAATAATATGTGTATACACACATACATACACACACACACACACACACACACACACACGAGTATATGTCTATGCTACCAGTAGCATGTTACCATAATATGCTATCAGTTGCCTTATGCTATCGTAAATTTTAGTTGCAAGTAATGTAGACAAAGTTAAATTTCACACTAAGTAAATACCTCACTCAAAATGTTGAGGAGTGTGGATTTGTTACTCTGTCCACATAAATGGAATACAGTGTAAACCCAATTGGGGAGGCTATCGCTTTGACTTTTTTTTCTTTTTCTAAATACAGCAATACTTTCTTTCCTTTTAAAAATAATTATATTACTCGAGAGATGTAATTATGACACAACATGTTCAAGAGAAACTATGCATATTTCAACAGCTTTTAGTTATTAGGAGAATAATTGAAATGTACTTGATTTTAGGCAAGCAAACATAATTAAAAGGAAATTCTGACATATGTATTATCCAAAAATATAGTTAATAACATACAGTTCAAGTAAACAGATATCTTACATAAGAACTATGAAATTCCCATAATGCCAAAAGAACAGAAAGTAAATTTTCTGAACAAAAATGATTGTTAAAGAATAAAGATAGCTAAAATTTTACATTGAATGAAAAAAATTTTAAATGATTGCAAATTCAAATTACCATTATCATAAGGAAAAAAAATTATAAGGTTGGGCATGTGACTTTTAAATTAGGTATATTATTGTTATTCAATCAAATTGATTTGAAAAGTAAGTACAGTTGATCCTTGAACAATATGGAGATTAGTAGTGCTGACTCCCTGTGCAGCCAACAATCTGCATATAACTTCTGACTCACCCAAAACTTAACTATGAATAGCCTACTGTTAAACAGAAGCCTTACCAGTAACATAAACAGTCAGTTAATCCATATAGTATGTTATATGTATTATATACTGCATTCTTACAATAAAGTAAGCTAGACAGAAGAAAGTTATATTAAGAATATTGTAAGGAAGATAAAACATATTTACGGTACTTAATGTATTTATTGAAAACTATCTGCGTACAAGTAGACCTGGGCAGTTTAAACCCATGTTGTTCAAGGGTGAGCTGTAATTCTAAACTTTCATATGTAACATATTAATGTGACTCCATATTTGATGATTTATTAAAGATATAGGGTTTATGGGATGTAAACCAGGAAACAGATTGGTTGGAAGGGCCAGGTGTTGTTGGATTACGCTGGCTCAAGGTACCAATTTTTTGTCTCAAAGCCTTCCATACTTTTTCCACATACACACATAAAAGTGCATGTATGTGTGTTTAAGTCAACATTTAGTTTTGGCAAAGTAATAAACAACTAAACTATATAATATTTTCAAGAACTTTATGGCATGTAAAGCTCTGAATATTCTTATATATTCAGAATATTGTCTTTTTCCTAATGAGTAAAATGATATAATGGAATTTAACATTAATAGCTACTATGTGCAACTATTTAGGGAATTAATTTCTCCTAATATGGCTGTCCTAAATATTTTACACAAAGAGCAGCTTTAAATAGAAGGGCATACTGGGAAAATATTTTTTGTTTTTAATTTTGTTTCAGGTTTGTGTGTGGAGGAAAACTAACTGCATTTAAAATTTGCTTTTTCTGCCCATAAACACTTGAGGCGAAATTTAGTTTCCATAGTTATGATACACTGACACCTAATTCATCAAATGTTGTTTTATGTTCTACTTGATGTTCACAGAGTCTTATGAGTCTAGTAGCCTTTTAAAGCTTTTCTTCTTTGAACCAAGAAGTCATATTTTGCCAAGCTTAGAATATAACAAGTTTTCAAAAAGATGATGCTTATTTTAGCGTCAGAATTCACTAAATTTGAATTAAATTCAATGAATAAAGCATTCTGTTATAATTTACTTTGGCTAATACATAGAAGAAAATGGAATATGTTTCCAAGAAGTTACAGAAAGTTAAAAATCAAAGCCTGAATAGTAATGTTACCTAAATTTAATGATAGGATTGGGTTTATTAATTATTTTTCTAGTATTTTGATCTAAACATGATAGAATAATGGATGAAGCCATCTTTAGTGATTAATAAAAAAGGGGAATGTGATAAAATGTAATCAATTTAAAAAGCATTCATTACATTAACTTTACAAAAATTCAAAGACTTGAGCATCTGTCTTCAAAGGGCTTACGGTTGAGTGGTAGAGGAATATACGTAAGTAAATACTTATACTACATTATAATAAATAAATGGATAGAACTACATGCAGAATAACACAGAGGAGGAAGCGACTGCTTCTCTCTGGAGGAGTCAGGGCAGATTATACTAGATGAAGTGTAGACATAATTATGCATTGAGTTTTCCAAATAAATAAAGGTGTCAGACCTCTAGAGGCCATGTAAATAATTTTGGACAAATCTTAGTAAAAATGGGAGCCATTCAATATTTTAATGTAGAAGTGACATAACAACATATACATTTTCATAGTCAGTCAGAAAGTAAATTGTTGAGAATGCTTCTCATATGCAAATGGGGCAAAAACGAATACATTCATAATTTACTGGGACTGCACTTAAGCCACAGTTTTCTTCAACAACTTATCCTATGTTCTTTGGGACTAAATATTAAATTGTCTGTATGTAAAAACAATGAAAAAATTACTTATTCTGAAAGAAATTGCTTATCCAAAAGTTTTTTTTTATTTTTATTGAGCTTCCCATTTATTTTGAGTTAAGTACCAGTAATTCAATTCCATGACAAAAACATAGACAAAACACAAAACAAAGAATTCCAGTGACTGTCATTTAAAACAGCTTCTCATCTCTATGGCTTTTATACATCATCCTTCAGAACAAAAGACTACAAGGGGTTGTGAAAATAGGCTCTCTGGATGGTTGAGGTAGTTCCTAAAGGAGACAAATGAAGAATGATATATGATAAATCAAAGGAAAGTAAGCTTCAATGGCTAATCTTTTCTAGAAAATCAGCTGTAACAAAAAAGGAATAATAGTATGAACTGAAGTAGATAGAAATGGTAGGTGGGGTTTTGCGTCATTTGAGCTAGTGATTAGTTTTTATTTCTAATATTCAAAGTAACTCCTTGCTTTGGCTATGTCTTTTGCTTGTTTCTTTCCAGCTAACAGTCTAGTTTAAACATTAATTATTTAAACTAATATGGTTATTAAGATAGTCTTATGTAATATGCTCATTAGATTGGATATAATTTCCCCTTGTTTTAATAGACAATATTTCATTTAAAAACATTAGGAACTTAATTTCAAAATTAATCTGATACTTTTCTAGTATTGGTTTTCTATTTCTAGCTGAGAGTTTTAATAAAAGAGGAAAGCTTCTTTAAAGAAAAACATGAAAGGAAATATTCTTGTAAACTGGACATTACATTATCATATATGAGACCAGAGTATAGACAAAATTTTCAAACAGAGAATGCCAAGAAGTACCTTGAAATGTAAAGTAATCAGATTGACAGAATAAAAGCAAATAGAACATCAAAGAATCATAATGTGTGGATTTACTGAAATATTTGCCATAATAAGTAGTGCTCATATGCTACTTTTCAAAATTAATTTTTCTAAACTAATTACATTCCAGTCCAGCACTGCTGTTTCCTTAAGCCAATGTGACATGAACTGCTCCCCAAGTAATCTCAGCTGATTTTTTTAAAAGCTAATTAAAAAAAATACAGAAAATAAAAGTTCATGGCTAGACAAAAATGAACAATGAGAGAAAGTCTTTGTGAATCACGCAATGTGTCCTGAAAAGGGTTGGCGGAAAATATGTAACATTATTATTTTCAGGGACTTTCAAAGACCACAGACTATTGAGTTATGTATGCTTTGTTAATCAAAAGAGGGTTAAGTACTGTTCTTTCCCCAGTCAACAAATACGTAATGGCTATCTGTCTATTGTGGACATAAAATAGGAAGACCAACATGAAATGTACACAAATACTGCACTGAAGAAGTTTACAGTGTGCTAGAAATGGCTTTATATGTTGTTATTGTTTTGTTTTGTTTTTGTGTGTGTGTGTGTGTGTGTTTGTGTGTAAGTATGAAACAAGATAAAAACAGTCAGAATAAGATAGCCCTGCAACATTGTATGCTATGCTCAACCAATCCAATTAGTGTATTCCCACAACTTCAAGGTATCAGACTAATATGTTACCATGGAATCCATAGAAGACCAAGCCTATAATTATACTGGGTAATCCATGGTAATTATCACTGTTATGTAGTTAAAATTTCATTGGTCCATGGAGCTGTGATGAGTGAAATAACTTTTCCCTAGGGAGGATGTTGGGGGTTAGCTTGAAGGGTGAGCTACTACTTCATGTATAATATATCATCACAGATCACCTGCAAACCATTGGAATGTCATGCCTTTCAACCCAAAAACTGAGTAGCAAGAACATTCCCCTCCTTGTCTGAGTAAGGACAGGGAAGATATTCCCTGAATACTTGTTTTCTATGGTAGGTAATAAGATGGTCCCCACCAGGTGGAAACAGCAAAGAGTTTGAGAGATCGAAGATTTTCAGCAAGGTAACACCTGATACTTTGGGGTTTCACACTCCTTGAAGGCCTATAACTTGTGTATTGTAATAAAAAATTTTGTTAAAGTTTCTGTTTATATTTCAGCTTGTAAAAGATTTCATTAAAGGTTCTTCCTTATTACAGTTTTAGTCTTTCTAAATGAGTAATAAAGCAACATTCTGAAAGTTTCAATATGCCTCAGCTATGTAAAATAAACTAAAGGAAAGGGAGTTTTCTCCAGAGGCTGAGGTCCCGGGGTGGGGGGGGAGACAGGAGCAGGAGAACACAGCTCTAACAAAACTGAAGAGCTTCAGTGGGAAGGTGAACGCTAGAAAGGCAGGATGGGAACACACTTGTTCAGCTCCCTTTCTTCATTGGTGATTTCCTTCTATAGGTTCCTATTAAAAAGCTTTTGAAATAAAAGAGAGAAAAATGCTTACTTTTAGTAAGGGTGAGAAAATAACTCCTTTGAGCCAGAGACTTAAATAACTTCAACATTCAGTGGCTTCTCTGCTGCATCTAGCATGGTTTTAGACTAATGCACATTAGTTACCTGTATTTGTCTTAGGCCACTGTGATTTCAAGACTTAAAAGTAGGACAATGGTGAATAGGCTTCTCTTCTTCCTGTTTGTAGGTCAGACATGCATATAACTCTTCCTCTCCCTTGCCCACTTTCTTTCTTAAACTCAGGAATAAATCTCAGTGAAGAGGTTAAAGGAAATACAAGGAAGCATGAAAGCCTTAGGACAACTGCAAGTTCATGCACCTCGTTGGATGAAGTTTACCTTTATGAATTTGACTTTCATGCCTGCCTTAACACTTGCTTATATTTCAAGTAAAACTATTTTGTTATTTTAGATTACTGGCTGCAGTGCTGGTTTTATTTACACTGTTTCTATTGAGCAGAAGCAAGGCAGCAGTCCTGATTATTTTGACAGAACAAATATGCATGCTATGAAATTTCTGGATTATGTCTGATATTAAAACAGAGCCATGGAAATGGATATTTCTGATGAGACTTTTCAAACAGTGACTGTCAAAGTTTAGCCACCCACAAAGAAGATTTAGATAAGGCTATAAAAAGTTTGCTTGTGGAATTACTGACTGTTAGAAAGTGGAAAAGACATTAAATCTATAGATGGTAAAAAAAAAAAAAAAGGAAGAAGGACAACGTTACCAATGCTGTAAGGATCATAAACTACAAAGTGCATGGAATTCATACTAGGTTAGTGAATCAAAATATATTTATCTTTAAATGCTGGAATTTAAAAAAATAAGTATTTTTAGATTAGGAGCATTCAAATTAGTAAATCAATGATATATGAGACAAAACTAATGAATTTATTTATATATTAAAATATTTATGAGTACCTACCATGTGCTAGGAAAGGGGTTAGAGAGGTAAATAAATATGCATGACAATTACATTTAGAGCAGAGGAGAGAAACAAATAAATAAAAATGTATTTTCTTAAAAATCAATACACATCCATGGGTCAAAGATGATGGAGAGGTTTTATTCTCCAAACATCTCACATCTGACATTTTCTTCTTAAAATGTGACTTTGCTACTCTTTCTGTCATCCATAGGAGGTTTATTCTACCATTCCTTGAATCTTGGCAGGCTGTGACTACAGCTGAAGTAACACTATATGACATCAAAGGCTAGGTCATTAAGGCTAGGTGGATGGCTTCTACCTGGTGTTATTGGGACACTTGTCTTTAGAGTCCTGAGGCTTCATGTAAACAGAATGAATGCCTTGAGGTCATCATGCTACGAGCAATTCTAAACTAATGCACGTAAAGAAACCACATAACGAGGTTCTGAGACTACAGAAAAGGAAAGAGGAAGGGACAGGGCCTGGGCAACTCCCAACAGCTTCAGACTCCACTGTGCTAGCATCAGCCCCCATTTAATTGCACGAAAGGCCTGACACAGGAGTGTCTAGATAACCACATCCCAAATCCCTGATCCACAGAATCAAGATATCAATATATCAAGGTGTGTGAAATATAGCTAAAACAGGGCGTCAAATGAAATTTCAAGATAATAAGAAGGGTGTGAAATCACTTTCTTAAATGAAATCACTTTCTCTAAGCTGTCATTATAGGAAGATGGAAAAAGAAGAGTAAATTATATACCAATTAAGTACAAGAAAGAAAAAATAAAAATAAGAGGGAAAAATTTCAATGCGTGAAAATTAACAAATCAACAAAGCCTAAAGTTTATATAATTGATAAAATAAGTAATAGTTAATAAAATATTAAACATCTAGCTAAGCTGTTCAAGAAAAATGGAGCAACATTACAAATTATAAATAACAGGACTGAAAGAAGGGACACCACTATAGATCATACAGACATAAAAAAGATTATAAGGAGGATTAGTGAACATGGTTGTGCTAGTGCATTTGACTACTTAGATGAAATAGGTGAAGTCCTTGTAAAGCATAACTTACCAAAACTGACAAAAGAAGAAATGGAAATGTTTGAATAGCCTAATCCAAATAAAGTAATCAAATTCATTATAAAATCCTTTCCACAAAGAAAGCTCCAGGCCCAGATGGATATATGAGTGGTTTTTTTTTTTCAAACACTAAAGAAAGAAATGATATCTATCTTATACAACCTCTATCACAAAATAGAAAACAGACCACAATCAAATTCACTTTATGAGGTTAGCATTCCTGATATTAAAACCTGACAAAGACAGAATAAAAGAATATTTCCTATAGACAGATCTCATGAACATAGGAAACATGCTAAGAAAGGCATTAGCAAATAGAATGTGTGTGTGTGTGTGTGTATATGTATATACATAGCAATATAAAAAGGTATATGCAAGCTGACCGACTTTATTATGTGAAGATGTTCAACATTCAAAAATCAACTGGTGCAATTATGTTAATTGAGTAAAATAAAGTTATAATCATCTCAACAGAGGAGGAGAAGCACTTAATAAAATATAATTAACACTGTTGATCAAAACTTTCAAGTTTTGGTGAGAAGTGATGTTTCTTAATCTTATAAAGAATGTCTAAAAAAATCCTATAACTAACATCAAAATAGTGACTACACAATTATCCTCTATGATTATGAGCAAGGAAAAGATGTTCACTCTTTCTACATCTATTCATAATCATCATTATTATCAACTATTATCATCATCAACCATTCATCATTAACACTATACTGGAAGTTTTAGCCTATGAAAAAAATAATAAAAAGCAAAAAATAGAAAAGAAAAGGTAATATAAACTTATTTGCAGAAAATATGATTGTGTAAGCAGAAAACTCTAAAAAAGATATAAAAAGATAACCACACTATTATGTAAACTTAGCATAGTGACAGAATTCAAGTTTAATATACAAATATCAACTAGAATTGTATATTTTAGCAAGAGCTAATTTAAAAACAAAAAAATTTTAAAGTGTCACAATAATATCAATGACATAAAAATATTTAGTAATTACCTAAAATTGTCAAGGCCTCTTCACTAAAAATACAAAATACTGCAGAAAAGATTATGGAAGAACTAAATGAACTGATAATTTCAGTATTGTTAAAATAACCACTCTCATCAAATTGAGCTACAGATTCAATGCAAATTCAATCAAAATCTCAGCAAGTATTTTTTTTTTTTTTAGAAATCATGAAGCTAACTATAAAATTTATACAAAAATACAAAGAATCACAGATAGACTCTGAAAAACAGGGACACTTTTGAATTACTTAAAGTATTTGATTTAAAGTCTTCCTTAAATGTGTGCTCATCAAAACAGGAAGGTAATGATGTAAGGGTTTACATGTGTAACGGTGGAAGAGAAAAGAGAGTACCAGCCTAAGTCTCACATGTTTATGTTCTATTGATTGTCAACCAAGGCACCAGAAGAGTTCAATAGAAAAAGGAAAGTCTATTTAATAAATTATATGAAAACAAGGAGATATTTATATGGAAAAAAGAAAAAAGAAAAAAGAAAAAAGAACTGTGGCCCTTAACTAAGTATACAAAATTATCAATTCAAAATATAAGATAAACCTAAATATAAAAGCTAGAAACATAAAATTAAATATGAAAACATAGGGAACTATATTTGCAAATTTGAGGTAGGCATACCTCATATTTGAGGTAGGCATATTGTATACATATACAATAAATACTTTTAGGTAGGACACAAATTACATGCACCAGATTTAAAATAATAATAATAATAACCTGACCTTGATCAAAATTAAAAATTTAGGTTCATTAAAAACCATAATTTTAAAATAAGGAATAGGCAAGCCACAACTTGGAGGAAATGTTTAAAATCAAAATATCTGCGGCCGGCTGAGTGGCACGTTGGTTAAGAGCTGGCTTGGGACACCAGAGTGCCCCGGTTCAGATCCCACATATGAGGGCTAGTGACACTGCCCTCTATAGCTAAGATGCTGAACAACAGCTCAACCTGGAGTTGGGCTGCTGTGAGTCGCCAGCTAAGGTAGGCTGCAGCCCTGCTGCAGTGGGTTGCCATGGGCTACTGTGTGTAGCCAGCAGCCAGTGTGAGCGGCCATCCAGAAGCTGGAGACTGATCTGCCCCCAATCCCCAGCGCTGTTCCCATCCCCCAGCTCCCCAATAAAAATCTTAAAAAAATAAATAAATAAAAATAAAATAAAATAAAAATATCTGTCAAAATATTCAACTCATATACATATACAATATATATAGTATATATCTCCAAGGAATAAACTATATGTAAATAACTCAAAAATGAGCAAATGACTTAACCACTTCATAAAAGAAAATTAGAGATTAACCAATGCACATTTAAAATATTTTTAACATTGTTAGTCATCAGAGAAATATAAATTAAAACCACAGTGAAATAATGTTATACATCCACTAAAAGAGCTAAAATTTGAAAGACTGACAATACCAAAGTTTATAAAGATGTGGAACAAATAAAAGTACCATAATACTGATGAAGATGCAAAATGATACATACACTGTAGAAAAGTGTTTTGTTATTTCTTAGGAAAATATACATACATTTATCCTATGATGCAGCAATTTAATTTCTGGGTGTTCATGCAAAAGAAAGGAAAGCATAATAAAAGGTTTACATAAAAACATTCAGAGCATCCTTACTAGAAACTTTTCATAATTATCAACAGGAGAATGAATGAGAGTAATTTTAATATATTCGTAAAAAATATTACCAAGGAAAAAAATAAAAAACAAACTGCATAAATAAATAAATAAATAAATAAATAAATAAAGTGCTGAATAAATACAGCTTGTAAAAATCTCAAAAACATGAGAGAAAAAGACCTGATATATAGAATAATATATACTGTATGACTCCAGCTATGTAATGTCCAAGACCTGTTAAAACGAATCTATGGTAATTAAAAATGAGAAAGTGGATGCCTCTGCTAGAGCGATAAGGGGGGAAAGTTAACAGGACAGAGGGCTAAGGGGACCTCTGGATTTCACTGAATGATGGAAATGTGCAATATGGTTTTTGGGAGGGGGGTAGTTGTCATACATGCATATATGCTTTCACAGTTCACTGAACACTTAATATTTGTGCTGTTTTGGGCTTTTAAAAACATTTATTTTAAACATAAGGACAGGTTAAAAGCAAGAGATTGAAAAGATAGAACAAGCAAACATCAAACATAAGAGGGAGGAATGAATATGTCAATATCAGACAAAGATTTCAAGAAAAGTAGTATTTCTAAAGACAAAGAGGAACATTTTATAATTGTAAAAATTAATTAATCAAATAGCCATAAACATCCTAAGTGTATATGCACCTAATAAAAAAAATAACAACTTCAAAATATATTAACCAAAAACTAACAGAACTATACCAATATGATGGAATAATACTTAACACAACAGAAACGAACTATTGATATGTGCAATAACATAGATGAATCTGAAATGCATTACCAGAATCAATAGGATGCATGCTTTATGATTCTATCTATAGGACATTCTGGAAAAGGCAGAATCATAAGGACAGAAAATAGATCAGTGGTTGCCAGGGACTGGGCGTAGAGGGAAGGTTTGACTACAAAGAGGATGAGGGACTTTGTGCGCGAAATAGAACTGTTCTAAATGGATTGTGGTGATGATTCTGCAACTGTGTATGTTTGGCAAAACTTGTAGAACTGTGAACTAACCTAAACAATACAAACAAGTAAAACCTGGGTAAGGTAGTCCCCAAGTTGACAACAGAATTAATTATCCAGCACACCAAGTAAGACTCAGGTTGGAGAAGGTCACCTCTGCTCATCATGCAACTGTGGTGGGGAGGCCAGGCCCTCACACACACCATATGCCCAGGAGTAGAACAGGTGAGCGTTTGGATGGAGGTACAGGGCATGCCTGATACATATCTGTACATTTTATCGTATGAAATTATAACAGGATTAAAATAAGCACAGAGAATAGGGTATGGGGATGGACAAAGCAAGTATCGACCACTCTTTAAAGGATTTGGCTGTAAAGGAATAGAAAAATAGCGCAGTAGCTGCAAGATGGAAATGATGCCATGAGAGTTTCTTCTTTCTTTCTTTTTAAGGACAGAGAAACACAGTATAATGTGTGTTGTATTCTGATTGAGAAAATTTAGTGATGAGAAAAACTCAATGATAAGAGTAGAAAAAGGAGAGGATTTTTTTTTTTTTGAGTAGATGAGAAAAGAAAGTATCCAGAGCTCAGGTGGAAGGTTTGGACTTTGCCAATAGCACTGAATTTCACCTGCAGTTGTAGCCAAAAAGTTAGAGGAGACGAGCACAATGCAGGTGAATTGTAGATATGGTGTGGAAGCTTTGGAAAGCCATCTTTCCATTGCTTCTATTTTCTCAATGATATAATAAATGCAAGGTCATCAACTGCCAGCGAAGATGAGGGAGGAAGTATAGAGATATAATTTTAGAGAGGAGTTTGGATAAAACAGTCTTCTAGGAGAGGAGAAGAGTTGAATGATATGCAATTTAAAGTGACTTCTAGGCAGCATGAAGGACTTACTTGAAGTTAGTGACCATCAATTTAAAGGGAAACTAGTCCGCATGGGTGTTATTCTCACTACTTTTGTTCAACATTCAAAAATCAACTGGTGCAATTATATTAATTGAGTAAAAGAACTTTTCTGTAATAAGTTTGTTAGTTATACAAGGAATTGTTCTCTTATAAAAATGCAATTACCACTTGTTTGCTTCCATAGGGAAAAAAATATGTGTGCATGCACAGATACACACACACACACACACACACACACACACACACACACATGCACAAAATTTGGTATAAAAAAACATTTTTTCACCTGAAAATATTCCCTCACATTCCTTAGGTGACCACTTAGAAGGGATTCTGTATAACTTTTTTCTTTAGTTTTTATACGTGTGTGCTTGCATTTGCAACCTTCTTCAAAATGGGTTATTTTTTTAACTAACAACCTGTCTTAGTTTTATTTTCTAAATGCTATCACATTCCTCTTTAACAGGTTGAAATAGTTATATTTCATGAAAACAATTTAATTTTTCTAACAATTTTGTCTTGGTAAGCAGTTGGTTTGTTAGTAGCTTTTCAATATCCCAAAACATATTTTCATGACTACCCTGATTCACTGATTAATTAGAGTATACACTTATGATAAATCCTTAAAAGCAAAATTTCTGAGTTAAAAAATATGTGCAACACACATAACATTTCCCCAAGCCCAATATAGAAACGTTTTTGCTTCCCCTTTGGAAAGCAAAACATGGCCTTTGGGTGATATTTAAAGTCAGGTCTATGAGTAATCAAAGTCATAGGGAAAAGTCCCTGTTGTCGATGTTGAATCATTCTGGAACAAATTTGCCAAGCAATCACAAATAACTCTTAAATTGATTACAGATGTTTATAGCCCTAAACTATTGCTGAATAAGCAAAGCTAAATCATTAACCTGAGATTCAGATTACTCTTACCAGTGTCAGGAGTGACTTTTATAATGCATGACAGGAGATTTGCTTTGCATATGGATAAATATTTGATGCAGAAGAAGCTGATGTCTTCTGTTTAGGAAGCCTACAGTCTCTGACATACAGCAGTACTTAATGAAGTGGCACTCCTTGAAAATTGAAAACAAATATATCACAGCAAACTTGCTTTGGCACCAATATCACACCAACAGAGTTAATTTTAAAAATTGCCTTGGCAAAACTCTTGTTTGAAAATTATTGATGACCTAGTTGTATTCTGAGTTCACGTTTCATTGAATACCTTATTGTGAATAGGAACAGTTTCATTTCATTTTATTTTTTTAATACAGGTTGTCCCTCTACATTACCATTTTCAAGTTAGGTTGATGAGAAGTTGGAAGTCTTGTTTGTTCCTCTATAGCCTACATAACCTTATTCAGTATCACTATATTTTCTCAAATAAAGGGACACTTACATGGGTAAAATTTGCAGTCTCTGTTTCCTTTCATACCTGTAATTCCTAAATAAATTTAGTAAATTTACTTAACTTGTCATTTTTCAAATCCCTTTAAAAATTACCTTTTTCTTTACTTATTTAAATAATATCTTTTAACTTTCGGGTTGTTTTTTACTCACCAGACTTGAGTCTGAATAAAAAGATTCACGTAAGGATCACACTTTTGCTCTCTCACTTTGTAAATCTTTAAAGTTCAATGTTTGTCATAATAGAACAAGCTCTTATTAAATACACCGAAGATTGTTATTTGAGTCAAGATTTTAAAAATATAGTAGCTAAAATAATTGAGTTTCTAAAACAAACCTGTTTGGATGTTGTTCTTTATGAATGTCCTGCTATAGGACTTGTTTTATGGACAGCAATAAGGTCATGGGACCATAATGGAGAATTGAATCTTACTGTGGGAGAGTTGCTAATGCCAGCAATCCAGGTAGGTATCACACACTTTGTGAGTATGATGTGGCCATTTGAAAGCATTTGTATGTTTTTCCCATAAACATTCAAGATAATATGTAGTGGCACAATTGATGATATAAATCTGGTGTTCTCATGGCCTAGGTAAGTTTCATGATGATTTCTATCCCATTATTTGCTTCTTTTCTAAACATAGCGAATTCCTTCTTAATTGACACATAAATAAGGTTATGCTATTATTTATTAGGAACTAGTTTAAATGGTCTTTCAAAGCTAACATACATAGTAGGACACTCACAGGGCACCTGTGTATTTTGCTACAGGCCCTGCTGGTGAAAGACGTGCAGACAAGTGACAATTCACCTGCCTGTTTTCCCTGAAGCAGCAGGATAGACGCAAAGTTCATCAGTCACTAACAAGAGGTGTCATTTTTCTTTTTTGTTCACAATCTGCCTGAACTTGGTGCACTGGGTCACTTGTCACTCTCTGTGACCATTTGTCCAAGTAAACAAGGGTCTTTTTTTAAGAAGTAAATATTTGTAAACTGTCAGTCTTCCACTAGTTAACATTGGAAGTTTGCATGCCCACCTCTTTAAAAATCTGTACCTTGTAGAGTTTTACATTTTTATGATAACCTAGTCTAATGGTCCCCACTGTTTTGCCTCATCTTTATCAAAAAGACAAAGGAACTGGAGAGAAAATAAAAGTTTTACACTTAAACACACTGCATACCTGCTGCTATGCAAATTAAACAGCAAGAAGCATGGAAAGAGAGAATCCCTGAATCTAGTTTCAGAGGAAATTATGGTTGATGAGACTTTGTTTCATTTTGAATGACAGGTAGACCTTACCCTAATCCACACAGTGCAACACCACATTCTGTGCAATGTCAGGAAATAGCGTATAATGGAGCCACTTGAAAGAAACGCCCCCTGTCTTCCCCTAAAGGCCACACTCTTTATTAAATAGCCTTCCATTGCTTACATTATCTCAGCAAGGAGCAACCTGGAATTTATCAAGATTAGCTATTTGCCTTTCTTTGTAAAAAAAAAAAAATTGTACAAAAGTTCATTTGCTCATATGCCAAAGAAAGCTGTTGTGCAAGGATTACATCAATGAATCAAACCTGAGTAGATGATTTAATTCTAGTTACACTTTTTCTTTTAGGTGAGGGAAGAAATAGTACCTCTCCTTGATATTACAGTATACTTTCAAGCAAGTTAAAGAAAACTGCTGTATCAAAAAATAAAGTAACTATATTATTATTAAAACAATGAGAAATGCATCCACAATATATGTGCATCAATTATTTGACTTGATTGTTGTTTGTTTTAGTTCTCTCTTTTGCATAATTTTAAGTGTTAATAGTCCTGGAATTCCCCTCTTCTGCCCTCCAAAATAAAGGAAATTATAAAGCACATAGGTAAACAATATAAAAGAACAATAAAACTTTACTGTAGTTTAGGGAATATTTTCTCTTTCTGCCATTATTCTGTGTTAAAATTAATTTGGGTTTTATTTACAGAAGATGTCAAGTGGCTTTACACTGAGACTTTAAGGTGTTTACTCTGTGGAATAGTAAGATATAGATCAACCACAGATAAATCTCTAGTTGGACTTAAATATAAAGAAACTAAAATTAAGTGAAAGTTTTGCTTTCTTTCCATCATCACCTTGTTGAGTATTCATCCATTATTCATTTTATTGTCATGCCATTCCTGTAAGTAAAGATCTGTGCATAAAGAAGCTAAGTGATCAATTGTTTTTACCCAGGGAAGTCTGAGGATTGACAGCTTCAGTAATTACAGCAAGTCAAATGTTCCTAAAACAATAACTTTAACTACAATTTTCAAACTAATGACATCAATGATAGCATGACTATATTAAAAGTTATTTGTAGCATGATTACATTGAAAAATAGAAAAATTTTACCAGTAATCACCAGGTATTATTATCTATTTACATTGTATTTATGGTGTTTTGGGCTTTGTGTAAAACATCAACAATAGCAAAACACCCAAAATGAAAGAAAAAAAAAATCTAACTCATGCTGCTTAACAGAACTACTTGACTGATTTTTCCTGCCATCTGGTGGCAAGATAAAACTCAGGCAATATATATTCAATCATATAAACAATGCACTCTAATGTTAAATTTTTTACCACTGTCAAACAAGTACACTCAAACTAATTTTATCTGATTCCAGTAATGGATTTAATAAATCCAGTAATTAAATGTGTAATCTAAGTCCAAACAGTTTGTTTGATTATATTCACTTCGAGATTAACATAATCTTTAAAACATGACATCAATTCTGTATACACTGAAAATAAGACTCTTTCAGACAAAAATTAACAATTTAGCTGGTATCACATTTGCAGATCAATAGTACTTCTCACTATACCACACTGGATATTTTTTATAAATTTAGAGGACAATGTTGTACTATATTAATTCCTTTTATAAAGTTTAATTTGAAATATAGAAGATAGTTTTTACATGAGAGTACACTAGAAATATGAGAACTCTCATTCTTAATTATTTTTTAAAGAAATTTGATGGATGGTGATGAATATCTCTTTCTAAAGATGTTTAAAAATTCAAACAGGAAGTTTAATGTAAAATAAATATTTTTCATATAAACATCATATAAGTTAAATATTTTGAATGCATTCCTTTCCAATGAAAGTACAAAATGTATCTTACAGAATTGTTTCTCCTCAATAGAATTACTTTAATGTTTTACATCTTATTGAATAAAAATATTTGGAAAAATATATGATAATTTAATACTTCTAAATGTTAAGTAGATGCTTCACTAATAAAATATTTGAAAACCTATTTATAATAACTTAAAAGGTTATTAGACTTTTTTTTTACCTCAGACTTTCCTGGGTAAAAACAATTGATCACTTAGCTTCTTTATGCACAGATCTTTACTTAAAGGTTAAAACAGATAGTGACATATATTACAGATTAATTTTAGTCTAATGATCTGAGTTTGTAAGAGCAACCGTTAGCAAAGTCAGTTCTTCTTTTGAGGAACTTGTTCTTTCCTTTTTTTTTAATTTTTAAAATTTTTTTTAGCTGAGCCATCCTGCTACCTGTTGGCAGCTCAGCAGCAGCTCAGCTCAGGCCGGGTATCGAACCACTGTTGCTTAGAGCTCACACTCTTGAGCGAGCTCTTAACCAACTGAGCCACTCAGCCGGCCCTTGAGGAATTTTTAAAGAGGTATAATCTCTGAAATTTCAATGTGAGATATATCTCCTTACAATGGAGCCTGAGGCTTCTTATCAATATTTGTATATAATTAAAAATAATAGTCAACTTTATTCCTTAAAGTTTAGAACTAAGTTATAAAAATTATCTTAAATGTATAACTGTAAACAATTTTAAAAAGTTGTAAATTGCATTTTTCTGAATTTCAAGAATACAACATCTGTTTTATATATGGGAAAGGGAGAGATTAGGCAAAGATTTAATAACCAAATGTAATAACCAACATGTAATAACCAAAATATACTCCAACTTTTATCCTAATGAGTATTCTTTCTTACCTAGTTGGCAATAGGCAATAACTTGAAATAGCTTGTGAGACAGCTGAATGGCTGCTTCACACAGTCATATATATGGAGCCATGTTCTGTCCACACAGCATAAACTGAAATGGAAATTTGGCAGCTACCCAATGTATGTGATCCTTAACAATTCAGGCCTTAAAGTAGATTTAACACTTGTGAATGAGATACCGAAATGTGGGGATGTTTGGGATGATATTCTAAAATTATTTCATGTGATTCACAACTTGTTAAGTTCTCCTATGAGAAAAAAAAAATTAAGAAGCAGAAAACATCCCCCTTCCTTATTCCTAATTCCTTATGCTTATTTAGATACTGACATATCTAGAATGTTTGTGTTCAGTCAAGTAAATTTGGAGACTGGAAGATGGATCAAGTCTTAGCATAGTAAACTCTATTGTTATATTTTGAAAGTCATAAAAAATTCTAGGTGATAGAACCCTCCGAGTCCTCATTTAACACAGGACTCATTCATCAATTTTTGAGCATTTATCTATCACACAATGTCATTAAGTAAATGACTAAAGAGGCACCATCATCACTTAACCATTTAACTTTGAATGGGCAATATCAAATGATAAAAATTCTACCATGTAAAACTAGGAATCTAATATCAACCAAGTAGAAAAAGTTAAATTTCACAAATAATTGGTGTCTAATAAATATTAATATATTTGTTTATGAAGTCACATAGTTATGTGTCCTATAGTAAAGCCTTTCAAAAAAATCACTTCATTGAGTAATTTTTTTCAATTACAAAACAAAAATCTGAATTTTGTTTTCATAAAACTTAAACAAATAACCATGGTGTATTTGGCTTTATTTAGATTTTATATCTGTAATGTCACCTCAGTGCTTTGTAGGGGTGCCCAAACAAAAAAGCAAACAGATCCCCATTTGTACAACATGTTAGGAAGACTCATTTAATCTTTGAACAATTTTGTAATTTAAGTCTTATACTCATTCTGATGATAAAAACCTGAGGCTAATGGGCCCTAAGTGGCTTGGCTAATGTCAGCTATTAAGTGATAAAGTCAGGACACTCAAACTCAGGTCTTCAGATACCGAGCACACTCATTTGTGTGTCTTAAATAAATATACACAAATTTTGGTATCAAAGATAAGTGGGTCCCAAACTCAGCTTTACCACTGAATACCTGGTACCACTGAACAAATCTGATGATAATGCTATCTCAAGTATGGAATGGAATGCCAGAAAGGGTAGAAAATAGAAAAGTGGCCATTTTTCAGCGTCTCCTGAGTCAGTTATTCCTCAAGTACAGAATATACCCTTTCTCAGTTACATGCAAGTACAATTCATGTCTATGGAGGTATGTATGACAGTTTGTCAAATTTCAGTTCTGCAGCTATTGTGCCCTATTATGAATGATCAAGATTTGAGAGCAGAGCAAACTCATGGAAGTTGCTGATACTAATGAATTTTAGAAAGTAGGAAAGATTTAACATTGAGAAGAGGAAGGTTTGTCTTTTGTTTTTAGTAAGTGTGAAAAAGAAAAATAATATTTATTTTATAATGTTTCAAGTAATTTGAATACACAGGAAATAATTTATTTTTACAATAATCCTTTAAAATGAAGCTGGATATTTTTTTTTAAGTGAAGATAGAAAATGTTTAAATGAGGCATTTCTGTTAGCTAAGAAACAATTTCAAGTGTTCCTATTTAATCTACTGATTGGTATATTCTAAACTTAAGTTAATATTATAAATCACTGAGTATCCATTTGAGGTGTTCTGAATTAAGAATACAAATATATATGATTATAAATAAGGGTAACATATTTCTAACTAATTCTCAATTTATTTTCAAATATATTAGCCAATCAATCATTGGTGAAAATACAATTTTGAGCAACAAAATCCAGTGTTATATAGTTATAGGAACTAGATAAATACATCAACACATACATACATATGTAAATTAAATGAGGGGTTCTTCTTGGCCAGTGACTTAAGTGTACTTGACTTTTTTGTCCTAGTACTTCCACTGACTGATAATGCAGCTTAGGTAAGACTTTATGTTCACAACCTATTCAACTGTGTCATGTTAATGCTATATTGGAAGATGACAATTTAAAATATATGAGTAACTGTCTTCTAAACACAGAGGCATTACATACACAGGAAGACTCTAAATTTGTGAAATGAGAAAACAATGCCTCCTGTTTGTACCAAGATAGTGATTTTCCTTTTGTAGCCTGTTGGTAAAAATAATGTGTCATAACTGCTCATTTAACAAATGCAGCAGCTTTTATTCATGCCCCCCTTTTAAAGTGAGGAAATGAATATTTTAAAACATTTTTGTTTAACTTTGCCATTATTTAACGTATTGATGCCATTAATTCAGAAATAGTCAAGGTAGCTCTTTGTTGCTCGTAAATCATAGAAATAAATAAATGGGATGAACATTGTACTTTTTAATTTAATTGCATTTTCTAAATACCTAACAGAATTATTAACTTTTCACTTTACATACTGCGATTGCCTGTGTGGGAGGTTAGAATTCTTGCTTTTTGCCTTTCCTTGAGGAAAGAACCTCTAGCTAGTCAGCTTCATGGTTACAGGATTCCTGCACTCCTCTCCTGGTCATCCTTGGATTTCATATTTTGACTTTACATCTGTCAGCTCTTACTAAAATTCTTTTGAGAGTATAGCACTAATAACATCACCCTTCTAGCACCTGCTTTTTCATTTTATAGTATATATAATATAAAATATTATATATTATTAATTATATATAATATATATTAAATACATTGTATATTACATATATTGTATATTAAAATATATTATATATTTATATACAAAATACACATATATATATATAATATATTATCCTTGCTTCTATAAAAATCCATTAAGGCCTCATTACACTTCCAACAAGTGACTCATTGTCATGTTGCAGAAAGTTGTTGTATCAGGGAAAAAAAGGTCAGGTAAGATGTAAAATGGGTTGCAGTTAAAAATGCGTACTCATATTCCAAGTATTGAGAGAGGGTGTACCTACTGACCAATAAGAGCAAGAAAGATCCATATTGGACCTATGGATGCAAATGAAATTCTCCATAGAATACCAGTCATCACGCTTTATTTGTACTTTATTTCTGTATAATAAAAAGTAATTATGAGTTGCAATGTTTTAAAATTCTCTCTAAAAAACTCAATTAGTTTTTCAAACAAACAAAACATAAGTTCAATAACCTTTGTAGCAGGTGGATAATAAATAGTATCAAACCTATCAGACATGAAAGAAAGTAGATATGATTAAGTCAATGGTGTGTGAAAATCGATACCAGCAGAGAAATAGAAAGAAATACAGGGTCTGAATTATTCATTTCCTGAAGATCTCCTTGTCACTCTGAAAAACAATCTTTGCCCTATATATAGGTTTTATAATTTCCTCACATAACTCTAATAACCTTAAGGAAATAAAATTTTCTCTACATTAAACATAATTTACTTAAAAATATATATTTATTATATATAACTTTTAGAGGCATTAGAGAGGGTTTTCATCAACTCAATTCACTAATGCTATAAATTCTAATTTTTAAAACGTTAAACATTCTTGACTTAGAATTTTAAAATCTAATTTATAAATATGTGTTATAATCACAGATGCACCCTTCCACTGGACTTTCTAATCTTGCAGATTAAGAGGCAATTAAAGTAATGGGAAGTAAGTTTCAGTTTGTTTCCTTAGCAGATTCAGGAACTAATAATATGGTACTATGTTCCTGTCAGACTTAGGTTTTGGGCATTTTTCCAAAAATATGATGAAGCATGTGCAACTACCGTTTGCTAATCAATCCTCAAAAAATGAAAAGGAACAATAGTAATAGTAATAATTGTTTTGGAAGAATTTTATGCACTGGCAGGCTATTCTGCATCTATTTTTCTAGCCTAGATATGAAGCAAAGATTGTAAACTCATTCACCCTTTCAAATCTTGATATTCAACAAAATTGAGGTACCGTATTTGCCGGCGTATAAGACGACTCGGCGTATAAGACGACCCCCTAACATTTCCACTCAAAATACAGAGTTTGTTATATGGTCGGCTGTGTGCGATTTTGCGAGTGTGGTAAAATCGCATAACAGCAAAATCGCATAACAGCCGAGCATACACCCAGCAGCGCTGCTGATGCCTGAACGGTATGTGGAATGAAGTGGGCGGGCATCGGGAGGCCACTATGGCACGGGGCAAGCACTATGGGCAGTCTATCTGAAGTGTACCTGGCATATAAGACGACCCCCCACTTGGAGGCATATTTTTCAGGGCCAAAAAATTGTCTTATATGCCGGCAAATATGGTAAATAGTTATTCACAGCTTAGAGATCTCATAGCCTTTGAACTCATAGCCCAGTCCACTTGTTAACTTGGATACCAACAATTCGAATTATAACATGCCATCCCATTTGATCAGTGTTTATAGTTTAACAAAGCATTATTACATGCTTTCTAATTAAGACACATAGAGCTCTGTGGGTAGACAGGGAATCCCCCCCCCCATTTGAAGAATAAGGAAGCTTTGGCTCAATAAGGAAGTACAGTAGAAGCCAGAGCTTGAGCCTCCTGGTTTCAGATGTTAATTGTGACTCTTTGCAACTGACACCCAAATCTACCAAAGTACAAAATCGAGTCACATGAGCTTCATTAAAATGCCTAGACTCACATGCTCAATTTGCCTTACATTTCAAACCAAAAGAATCCCAGAGAGGTGAACTTAAAAAGCAGGCTTATTTATTCCTATACTTTTAAAATACTTTTATTTTTGTAAAATTATTTTAGCATCCTAAATAGAACCTTAAAATCCATCACGAATATGTCATTTTCCTTATTTAAGAAAGTATAATGTACTTCAAGTATACTTCATTCTAAATGCCATGTAATAGGCACAATGTTCTATACATGGGATGTGAAATGAATTGCAGATTAAATATGTAAATAAATTTCTCAGTGAGTAGTCTGCAGCTGCCTTATGTTTCAGCCATTTACACCCTTAAATTTTGATTCTTACGTTCAATACATTTAGACATTCAAACACAAAAAATTCAAGGATCCCCATTAAATACCCTGCTGTGTCCCTTCAGGAGGGACACAAGAACACCTTACAGAGAAGACAGGATTTAACTTTTGCAAAATCATAATGTTGCCCTTTGCAAGGAACACATTTTTGGTTGGTAATTTTCCATCATGAATATGTATTTTTGATGCACAAATACTTGGAAAGCTTTTTTACAGCTGTCTTCACTCCTTTTAAATAAGACAAACTTTAGATGCATAATTTAGGATACTTATGCATAAAGAGATATTTTGTGCATTACAATCAAGCATAGGTCATGAACGAATAATGGAGACTTGTGCCTTCCCTAAATTATGTATAGACCTTTGAGGACTAAAATAAACAAAGAATTGTTAAATTCACTAGAGAATACATAACTATTTATATTTAGCTAATTTGAATACCATTAGGGTGAAGTTGGTTCAAATGGAAGAAAACTAAAGCACACAGAGGAAGTGAATTTATTTCATGTTTATAAAAAACAAATTTATGACTTATTTTGTTCTTTGATTCTAATTTCTCATTTAATTCTGTGTTATTCAATTCTTTCACAATTTATATGTTTACCATCTTAGCCATGAAGACCAATGTTTTAATAGCAAGGTTTGCAGGTTTGAAGATTCTACTGCCATAGCAATACTGTTAAAATTTTGTGATATTCACTCTTCTGGTCAATTCTTTTGATGTTGACTTTTCTAAGTCACATTTTATTTTTTTTTAAGTATTGGTGATAGCCAATATATTTTCATTAGTCCTCTATCTCTATGAATATCTATAATGCAACATATATAATTGGCACCTTACAATTTAAAAAGCATTTTCCCATGTGGTATTATGCCATAACATGTTACATATTGAATGATTTTCTTTCCTCACAAAAATATATCTTATTACCAAAGCATTCTGAGGAATTAACAAAAGATGGATGGCCTGATTTTCAGCTTATATTACATTTTCAGGATACCACTGCTGCAATATTTTATAGCGCAGCATATAATTCAAGAGTTCATATTAATCAAGCAAGAAGAAATGACAAAATTTTACATATAGCAACTGTGACTTCTGGAGTCTTCCCAAGGAATTTTATGTAGAGAAGCCAAAGTATCCCTGAAAGAATGTAAGGCACTAACTTTCCAAGATCACTGATACTGACACTAGCTCTGCAAGATCATTAAAGACTCTTATTTTTGAAATTAGAATAACTACGGTCTGTTCTTTAGTCTGCCTGGCTTCCTTTAAGTCACATTTATTCTTCCTCAGAGTCTGGCATTCTTAATTAGTCATGTTCCTCAGACCTTTATATTGAGTCAGTCCGTAATAATAAAGGCCTTTTCTCACGCAGAAGAAAGTTATCATGTACGAATGCCAAGCACACTCTACTAGAGTACTTCGTGTTTGTAGCACGCAGTCAGGGGCAGCCCAATGGGAAAAGAATGAGAGGCCTCGAGTGAGAAAAATGTCACGTCATTAGCATGTACAGCATGTAACCCACAACCTCCCAAATTATAATTGACATCTTCATGTCTTTCCAGAGCGATAAGACGTGTCTCTGAGCCTCTCCACCTAGAGTATCGGCATGCCTGTATTTTCAAATGACCTCTCTCTATTAGCTTTTCCTCTTCTCTTATAAATAGTTTGGAGTTTCTCCGCCTAAATACATTTTTCCTTAGTATTGTAGTCTCTACAAGTTTCATTCAATCTCTCTCCTTAAAATAGATATCAACCTTTTCAAAATAGTAATTTAATTCCCTTTTTTCCATTGTTTAACTCCTTTCCTGCCTCAGCACAGTGAATTTACACTCTGAATTTACACTAAGGTAGTACTTCTTGAAAAATTTACACTGACTTCCTCATATTCAAATCTTATAACTACTTTAAACTTTTAAAATTATTTAACCTCAGAAGTATTAGACCCCACTGTCCCTTACTCTTTAAAACTCTAGAGGACAGTCCCCACTTACTGAACTCTTACAGCAACTTACAAAGGCCCAGAAAAGTCATGGGCTTGAGGCTTCAGAGTCAGTGAGTGGCAGAGCACAGAGTGGGACTCAAATCTTTCTCTCCAAAGTTGTGTACTAAAGTCACAAGGGGGAGAAGACAGAACAGAAGGTTGCTTGAGGAGTTGACATTTAAGCTGATTTCTGAAGGACGAAAAACCTGCCACGGGAAAATGAGGGGGTGGGGGGGACATTCTAGAAAGAAAGTATAGCCAGTACAATGGCCTAAGTCATTAAGATGCTTGATAAGTTTAAGAGCAAAAGTAGTGAATGAAGGGTCTCATAGAACATAATAATATCAGAGAAGTAAGCAAGGCATACATCAATTAGGATCTTAAAATCCATAGTAAAACTTTGCATTTTTTCCCCTCTAATAAGGTTGTAAGTGGATTAGTGATATTGATACAGACCAAGCAAGTAGCCCCGCCCCCCCAACTGAAAAACTTTAAGTTTTTTTCCTATAGGGATTTTAAGTTTCCTTCTCCTTAAGTTTCCTTTTCCCCAGTTTCTTAGCTCCTACCCTCCTGCTTCTTAATTATTTGGTAAATCAGTTTCTTAATCTTAGGCAACAGATTGTTTTTAACCTGAATCACAAGAAGTGTTTTTATCCCGAATCACAAGAAGTGTTTTTATCCCTGCTTTAAATAATTACCCTGAAACTTGTGATTTATACTTGTTGATTATAATCATTGAAGCGTAATGTTCTTTCCAGCCTGTTCTGTTCCAGGCCCAGCTCCTAGACAATAAATGCCACCTGCATGACCATATAACAGGTTTAATGGCCACAGGCTCCATAGAGCTGACGGACTTTCCATCACATAGCCACCCCGCATCAATAGCTTTGAGCCCTGCTTTCTGGGCTAACACTTTTAAATTTACTAATTAAAATATATTTTTCCTCATTCAAGGGCCTTGGGGATACAGATGGTGCCCCAGTAAGATTACCAGTCCCAACCAAAGAAGCCAACTCGATCTTCCAGGAGAATCTCGAGACCCCTTTCTCTCATCTGAGATCAGATAGGGTGAGAGTTCCATGAATCCCCCAATAGGCAGGGACATCTCTATGGCCCTGCCCAGCAGGAAGCAGATACAGAAGAAAAGACCTCCTGTCCCTCAACTTCCCATATAGATTTTATGGGGATCATGTTTCTCAAGGGGAAAACAAGGCAGACAGAGGCAGGCATTGGTCCCTGTGTTCCTGCACGTCCAACATCATCCACAGAATGTGTCCACCCAAAAGACCTTCCCTCTCCACCCCAAACTTCCCCTTTTCATTGTAATTATCTACCCCTATGAGGAAACACATCGGTACAAAATACCCAACTAGATTAGACCAGTCACTCGCACCTGCGCAGCAAAGGCCACGATGACCTTCATTTCACCTGGGCCTCATTATACCATCATTAAAATATCATACATATGCCTGAAAGTTCATTATAATAGACTGAATTCTGGGAAGGACCATGCACAGTCCAAAAAGATATGGTAATAGCCTCTTGTCAATCACAGGTCTCAATCAAGTGGTTCCACAATCAAAGAGGAGTAACCCATGTGAAGAAAAAAGGGATAAAAACTGCCAAGGCCTCATTAGTCGGGGCCCTTGAGCTACTCCCTTCTGTTCGGGCCCACTCCTACTTCTTTGGAGTGTACTTTTGCTTCTATAAACTACCCTTTCACCACTGTATTTCTGTGTCTCATTGAATTCTTTGCTTGAGACGCCAAGAACCTGGACACCATGCCAAGAAAGGGCCTGCTCTCTGGTAACAATATGATTTGTTTTTTTATTTTAAAAAAACCATTGTAATTGGAGCATAAAAATTAGATTGTAGAGAACAGATATCAGACATGGATAAGGTACATAAGAATGATGCATAAGAAAGTCACATTTATTTGCTTCTGGAGCATAGAGATATGAGGAAGACTTTTTTATTATAATACGAGGTCAGACAATTAACTTTGCAAACTCATCCTAGAAAAAGTGCTACATACCTCATTGCTGAATATCACTACCATCACTTTCGAAGTACTCCTCTTGGGAAGCTATGCACCAATGCCAGTGCCTACTCCACCCTTCAAAGCAATTTTGGAACTCTTTCTGGAATGGCCATCAGAGCTGTCATCATATTACTCTTGATGTCCTCAATATTATCCAAATATCTTCCTTTCAATATTTCCTTTATCTTTGGGTAAAAAAAGAAGTTATTGGGGGCCAGATCAGGTGAGTAGGGATGGTGTTCCAACACAGTTATTTGTTTACTGGCTACAAACTCCCTCACAGACAGTGCTGTGTGAGCTGGTACATTGTTGCTATGCAAGAGCCATGAATTGTTGGCAAAAAGCTCAGGTCGTCTAACTTTTCCATGCAGCCTCTTCAGCACTTCCAAATAGTAAACTTGGTTAACTATTTGTCGAGTTGGTACAAATTCATAATGAATAATCCCTCTGATATCAAAAAAGATTAGCAACATCATTGCAACAAGTTTGCAAACATTATTGTCTGATCTTGTAACTTACTAATAAACTTTTATTTTTTTATTAGTTTAAGGTGTACAAAACAATACAATAGTTATACTTTTCACCGCTCACAAAATGACATCACCCTTCCCCCAATTCATGCTCCCCCACCCCACATCATTAAGCTTTTATTTTTGAAGCATGAGCATATATTCATATTAACAAAATAAAGAAAAAGAGAGGACTGAAGTAGGAGGGGTTGTTCCAAGGTTACCTAATTATACACAATTTTTTAAGTCTTAACAGGGACTTGAGCTATTTGAGGAGTAAACACAGACACCCACAGACTTTCATATATAAAGTATCCACTGTATGACTCTAAGAGATAGAGTTTTAAGAGTAAAAAACCCTAAAATTTTGATACTACCATTACTGAATTCTATTTATGAGTACATACATAAATGTATCTGGATTGTGTGTAACTTTAAACAAATCACCTAAATTTTCCTATTATCAGGTTTTTGTATATTAAATTAGAAGATTCTGGGGCAAATAAAGGAGGGAATGGGAAGTTTTTCAATAGGTATAAAGTTTAAGTTATGCAATATGAAGAAGTTGAGATCTGCTGTACACAAGAGTGTATTATTAATCTAAGTTAAAAATTCATTATTATGCACTTGCATTTTTATTAAGCAGGTAAATCCTAAGTATTTCTATCACAAAACAAACAAAAACAAAGGGGCAGGAGGAAGCTTTTGGAGATGATAGATCTGTTTTTTTTTTTTTTAACCTTGATTGTTGTGATGGTTTCATTGGTATATACATACTCCAAACTCATCAAATCGTATGTAAAAAAAGTAACAATTTTTATTTTATTTTGGCATATCAATTATACCTCAATAAAGTACAAAAATATGAAAAAATTACATAAGTTTTTGAAAAACTCTTCAAAAAGTTTTCAGTGTTCTGAAGTAATGGAGGGATCTTTAAAATGGATGAAGGTTGACTGTACAGGCAAGGACCTTCTTATCTCCCCCCTCCCTCCTGAAATAGCTCTATTTTTTTCCTGTTTTACATATTCAATTTACAATATGTCACTTGAATTAAGCTAAAAAAAATACTGAAAACCATTGCTAATGGTTTTTTCTGAGGCCACTCTCAGACATAATACTATAGAGATCTATCATTCACCTTCTTTACTCCTTTTCATATATATTATTTCTAAGTGTTCTCACGCATGTTATTGCCACATAAATAGAAATTTATTTTCTTTCTTTTCTTTTCTTTTCTTTTTTTTTTACTTCTAATATAGCCTTGACTCCTCAGCATGAATGATTATGTCCAATTGCATATGTTTATCTGGAACTCTCAGAAAGATCCCAAACTCAACATACTATCAATAATATAATTAATTCATTTTTATTTATTTCTCATTGCCCAAGCCAGAGAAGTAGAAATTTTACCCTATATTTCTCATTTCAATATGTCCCTGGGTCCTACAGTCTACCTCCTAAATAGCTACCAAATTTATTCCATCCACTTTGGCTATGCCTTCATTACAAGCATCAACATTTGCTTTTGAGGGTATTAAAGAGCTCCCTAATGGCTTCCTCTCATTTCCTCCTCCTCCCCAACACATTTCTCCAAATCTCAGCTCAAAAGTAACTTCTCTATATACATCTGATCATTTTTTCTCTTTATCTTGGCTTCCCAGCTTATCCAGGGCACACTTTATATCCTGGCATAGCTGCTAACACTGCAAAAATCTATCACTCACTATGTATCAGTCACTCTTTTTAGTGTATTAAAATATTAAACTGGTATGTGGAGCAAGTTAGTATGTGACAACCAAAATTAAACTTAATTTTCATCCCTCCATCTCTCAAAAGTGTTTTTCATGAAGGTTATATTTTCTACTTATGGAATAAAACTCTGGCAGGCCCATGAATTATCTATCCTTTCTTAAATAAGAGATAGCTCTTTGATCACTTAAGTCATAAAACACAGCCTCAGTTTAGAATTAGAAAAAAAATACACACACACACACACACACACACACACACACACACACACACACGGTGCCAAAAAAGTGTGTACATATTTTAAGAAAGAATAAAGCTATTAAAATTGTAATACTCAATACATAGCAATAACAAAAAATGAATACAAGTCACATTTGACTTCTGCAATTACAAGAGTTGCTCTGAGTGGTTACCATCAGCATCCAGACACTTCTGATTATGGCAAACTACTGTTTGAGAAACGTTGACCAAAGTGTCCACTTGAATACATTTTGTTGGCACCCATGGTATGAGAGGTCTGAAAATTAAGTTCGTGAACTTGTTGCAATGATGTTGCTAACCTTTTTTTTTTATAGCAGAGGAATTATTCATTATGAATTTGTACCAGCTGGACGAAGAGCTAACTAAGTTTACTATTTGGAAGAGCTGGAAAGGCTGCATGAAAAAGATGACTTGAACTTTTTGCCAACAATTCACGGCTCTTGCACTACAACAATGCACCAGCTCACACAGCACTGTCTGTGAGGGAGTTTGTAGCCAATAAACAAATAACTGTATTGGAACACCCTCCCTACTCACGTGATCTGGCCTCCAATGATTTCTTTCTTTACCTGAAGGTAAAGGAAACACTGAAAGGAAGTCATTTTGATGACATTCAGGACATCAATGGTAATATGATGACCTCTCTAATGCCATTCCAGAAAAAGAGTTCCAAAATTGCTTTGAAGGGTGGAGTAGGTACTGGCATTGGTGCATAGCTTCCCAAGGGGAGTCCTTCGAAGGTGACCATAGTGATATTCAGCAATGCCCAGCCAAGACCCCCTCAAATGCAGTTCCCCTCTTCAGGTTTAAAGTCATGGACCGCTTCACCCCTTACTCCCATGAGAACAGATTCCCACAGATTAGCAACTACTCTTATTAATAAAATTTATTCATAAACTCTCCTCCTCTCTCTTAACTCTCAGCATGTAAACAGTTTCAGTGTAGAAAGTTTCAAAGGATTATCAGTGTTCAGAAATTTCCTTCAAAAATCTGCATGTGGTGAGTTGGCACCTCAACTTGCAATTTTGTAATTTTCCGTTTTGGGGGTCAAAATTAAGTTTTAATTAAAGTATGCATTATTTAATTTACTCCTTCGCATAACTCCATACGGAAGAAAATGAATCACCTTTGTACACTTGTGGAAACTGAGTTTAACAGGCATTAAATAAATGTTTCTAAGTTACAATCCACATAAATAAGTCAGAAATCAATTCCATGGGCTGGCCAAGTGGCGCGTTGGTTAAGAGTTGGCTTGGGACGCCAGCTCTGAGCGACATGGACCCGGTTTGGATCCCAGTGACACTGTTCCCTCTACAGCTAAGATGATGAACAACAGCTCGACCTGGAGCTGGGCTGCCATGAGTCACCGGTGATGGTGTAGGCTGCAGTGGGGCTGGCCGGCAGGGGACATGAGTTGCCATGAGCCACTGTGAGTGGCCGTCCAATGGCCTGCGAGCAACTACCTCACCCCAGAAGAGCACAATGATAATACCAACATGGGCCAGTGAAGCGACGTCCTCCATAACTAGACTGAAGAACAAAAGGAGCACAACTTGTCTGTTCCCCTCCCCCAATTACCCAA